>NC_085992.1:6302083-6422083 GCF_030014385.1 Trichomycterus rosablanca | reverse complement strand
CAGATGTACAGGACAACAAGATTTTTTCTTCACCTATCCCAACTTGTTTGCATCCTGGTATGTTAAAGTCTGCTTTACTCCTCTCAGTCCTCCTCTGTCACTTCACTCTGAGCTGGTGGACCGGAGGATCCCAGCGCTGCTCACATTCTGACCGCTGACCATTCATGTCACGCGTTTCCTCCCCGCTGTCCTTTCTCATGTTGACAGATGTATCAGGCCTGGCTTCAGTCGTACGGCCTCTGGAGAGGACCGGCAGGCTCTCATCCGGGCGCAGTACAGAGGAGGAAAGTTTAGTCAGAGTGGTTTGTTCCACCGGGATTCTGAGCTTACGGCTCTGTGTGGCATTCAGGCCATGTGAAGAAGCTGCCAGCTCGACCTCACATGCTCTACTACAGCTTCTGTCCTCTGTCCAATTAGAGTCTCTGTTTGTGTCAGTTTAATCTGATGTTTACTGGGCCTGTAGAATAAGAATTAACCACCCAGCAGAGCTAAAGACCAGTTACAGTCCAGAAACCTAAATAAAAAAGACATAGCCAAGAAAGAGAGTAGGTTTTAACTAGAAATGAACTAGTTTCAGGCTGCAGTGGGTAATGTTGCTCACAGCAAGAAGGGCATGGGTTTGATTCCCCAGCCGGGTAGCCAAGGTTCTTTTCTGTATGAAGTTTGAATATTTTTTCTGTGTCTGCATGAGTTTCCAAAGACATGCTGTCAGGCAAACTGGAGCTACTAAAATTGTCCTTAGTGTGAGAGAAGGTGTGTAATGGATTAATGGACGACCTGCCTGTGGACGATTAATGGACGATCCTGTGAATCGGACCCACCGCAACCCTGACCAGAACAGTTTTTATTTATTATTTATTTGGATTTTAATGTCATGTTTTACACACTTTTGGTTACATTTATGACAGGACAGGTAGTTACTGGTTCCACAAGATTCAAGCTTTTAATGTCAAACACAGTCATGGACACCCTTGATGCATGCTCAGTAACACATCAAGTTTACACTCACCTGTAAGCCAGCGGCCACTCATTTAGTGATGAGAGTAGATCTCTGAGAGTACATCTCTCACCATCTTACAATGCCGTGATAGGAGCTATACCCCAATCATATGTGAAAGGCACACATGGCCATTGTAATTGATGGTCATTGTGATTTGCATATAGACCTGATCACCGATTCCATAGTTATGCAATGGCCCGGCTTCGGTCGTTATGCAAATTGCCTGCATATAAGGTTGGGGTATTCACCCCCAGCTCAGACTGAAGAAGTCACTTGGATGAGCGATGAAACGTATCTCTACAACAAACTTGTGTCCAGATGAACTGATTAAACTTTGTGGACAATCATGGACAATTTTGTATCTCCAATTCACCTCACTTGCACGTCTTTGTGCTGTAGGAGGAAACCGAAGCTCCCGGAGAAAACCCACACAGACACGGGGAGAACATGCGAACTCCACACAGAAAGGACCCGGACCGCTCCACCTGGGAATCGAACCCAGGACCTTCTTCCTTTGAGGAGACAGCGCTACCCACTGAGTTTCCGTGCCACCCCCAGAATAAAGGTAATAAAGATGATAAGATGGTAAAAGGACGGTAAAACAGACAACAGATAAATAAATAACGGATTTAGATGTCAACAGGCTTTGCTAAGGTCAGTGTTGATTACTCTATTTGTCAGTGTCTAGGCACACATGCAAATCCGTTATGCCAACAAGCTTTCAATTACGGCTGCTTTAAAAATCTGCTGACTAGGTAG
The DNA here is from genome assembly GCF_030014385.1 of Trichomycterus rosablanca. Taxonomy (NCBI): domain Eukaryota; kingdom Metazoa; phylum Chordata; class Actinopteri; order Siluriformes; family Trichomycteridae; genus Trichomycterus; species Trichomycterus rosablanca. The sequence continues at coordinate 6,420,324 of NC_085992.1, read as the reverse complement.
GACCAGAAAAGACTGCTGGCTAATGCTTGACATAATCAGGACAAAATTATAAGACGAGACATAAACTCAGGGCTGTTTTATCTCGAGAGAGGAATAGCTTCTCTTTAATGAAAATACATTAGGCTTATCTAAAGCATCTTCAGAGGTCCTGGATTGAGGTTGTATGATTGTACCTTGGAATCATGTGCATGATCCGACTGTGTGCTTTAAAGTTGCTTTGTTCTCTGCCCCATTTGCATCTCGGTCAGGCAAGCGATGCACCTAAAATGGGCCTGACCAGACAGATCTGGGTGTTCGTGGCCTCCCTGACTATAGTACTTGTAATGACCTAAAACAAGAACTGCCTGTGAAATTGCAGCTACATTCTACAGTATATTGAGATTAATAAGATCGTTTGGAAGCATTTGGAAGGAAGTCTAACACTTAGGAACTGTCCTTAATGAGGTTTAAAGGTCGTTTCATTATGGTCAAATGTTCATTTCATGTTAGCTCTCTGTAATTAATTTAAAAAAAGGATTTTCTCAGATCTGACGTCCTTCTGTGTTCAAATCTCTGATCATCGTTGGTGCACATCTGGCCTTAATGCCTTATTAACCTCTTTTCAGGCAGCTCTCCAGCCTATTAAAAGTGCACTAAAGTAAAAAATTTAAACTTTTTTTCTTTCTTTGGAAGACAAGTGTTGTTAAAAAGGGATGAAAAACAAGGGAAATGTTAAACGGCAGGATTGAGCACAGACTTCAGAGCGTAAATTGGCCTGTTTCAGACACGGATCTGACATGTTTGGAGTCAGATAATGTGCATCAAGAAGCGAGGACCCGGAGTGATTAAAGCTAGCCTAGACGTAATTATGTCAAGCTCCGCAGTTGTCCTGTGCCCACTCTAGTTGAAAGAGATTCCTGGAAAATAAAATGAAAGATGAAGAAGGGGGAACAGAAGCAAGAAAGTGGGGTTTGAAGTACTTGGCGACATTAGTGAAGTGCCCTCTTTCGACCTGCAAATTTGGATAAACGCCACGTCTGGTCTGAGACATGATGTAGCCATTCTTACTGAGATAAGGTGCTGCACAGCATGGTGCTCAATTTGTGTAACGTTTCTCCCAGCATATAAAACCTCATATAAACATCTCAGATTAGAGCAGAAACTATGAATAATTAATGAATATGAAATGGTCTGTATAACTGAATATTATTCTTGTTGTTTTTGCAGTGGTAGTAATAAAATTAGTTGTAGTGTTAATTGTAACAAACATAAATAGTATAAACAATGGCAGTATAAGTAGCTTTTAAAAAAATATATATTTTCTTTATGCATTTTCTCCCCTTTTTCTCGCTTTTTAGCGCGTTCAATTGCCCGATTACGTCATGCTTCCTCTCCACCAATGCCGATCCCTGCTCTGATTGAGGAGAACGAAGCTAACCCACGCCCCCTCCGACACGTGAGCAGCATGCCGTATGCATCTTATCACCTACACTTTGACGAGTGCAGTGCAGCTCAGCTCAGGAGAGACACACCCTGACAGCACTCTTTTCTCATCTCTGTGCAGGCGCCATCAATCAGCCAGCAGAGGTCATAAGTGCATCAGTCGTGAGAGAGAGACCCCATCCGGCTTAGTCCCGCCCATATCTGAACAACAGGCCAATCGTTGTTCATGTGGCCACTCAGCCTTAGCCGGCAGGCAGAGCTGAGATTCGATACGATGTATTCGAGATCCCAGCTCTGGTTCCAGTGTGTGTTTTTACCTGAGCGGCCAGTATTTTTTATGCTAACTGTTGTAACGCTATATGGGCTTTGACAAGACAAGGGGGGTGGACACACAAGCAAAGATGTTATAACAAAAAGAGCTTAATGATAACAAAAGATAAAACAAGGTGACAAGACAGGTTTACACAAGACAGGATACTTAAACAAGACCTATGCTAAATGCTAAGCTAAAGGCTAATGCTAATACTAAACTAAATGCTTATCTAAACACACAGGAGCTAGGCTAAATACTAAACTAAACATGGACATAAACCCTAAGCTAAACAGGAACTAGACAGAAACAAGACTAACAAGGCATGAATAAGACAAACCGGCTAAGGCAAACAAAGCTAAACAGGGCTAAACAAAACTAAAGCAAATTCAAAGGCAGACAGACGGACAGACAGATGGACGGACGGACAGAGTCAAAAACAAATTCAGAAGATACCAAAGTTGAACGAGCTTACAAAGTCATGCATTGAAGAAAAACCAAATAGTCTCCAACTGACTGCTCCCCAGCTCCCCTCTTAAATGCCCTCAGATGAGGGGCAGCTGGGGCTAATTAGCAGGGGGACCAATCATAAAAGGGGCGTTGGCTCAGGACTGAGAGTGTGAGAGGGGCGCGACACCTCTACACTGGAACACAGAGGGCTGAATCCGTGACAGCAGGAATCTCTATTTCCTCGGCTGCTCCCGTTAGGGGTCGCCGGCGGATCGTGATCTGCATTATTGATCTGGCACAGTTTTTACGCCGGATGCCCTTCCTGACACAACCCTCCATATTTATCCGGGCTTGGGACCGGCACTACAGGGCTACTGGTTTATGCATCCTAGCGGCTGGGTAACTATAGGACTATTCAGTGTCTCCAATTAACCTGGCTGCATGTTTTTGGACTGTGGGAGGAAACCGGAGCACCCAGAGGAAACCCATGCAGACACGGGGAGAACATGCAAACTCCACACAGAAAGGACACGGACCACCCCATCTGGGAATCAAACCCAGGACCTTTTTGCTGTGAGGCGACAGTGCTACCCACTTAGCCACCGTGCCGCCCCCATGACAGCTGTAATATCAGTCCAGAAACGTCATTACAGAGCACAATTATAAATTCTTGTCATATTAGCCGAATGTACAGATTTAATAACTGAAGAAATTTAATACAGGCTGGCAAAATGAGACTTTATGGGCTTGTATGCAGACATGGTTTCCATAATGAATAACCCCTTGGCTCCTGAAGGCCTTGTTTCTGTGGTATTACTCTATTGTACAGCCGTGTCAGGCTGCACTCGTGGTCCCGGTGAGAGACTCGCTCCTGGGCCCACAGCAGAGCTGAGTAGAGCTGCTCCCCCATAATGAACCAGCGAATGCCACTCTACCTGAGACACGGCCGCTCTGAACGCCCACCTTTCTGTTCAGGATTACCGAGATCACTAACACTACATGCAGCCAATTACACACATGGACACTGAATAGATGAAGGACTGGCTCTAACAGGAACTGGCACCCTAGCGAGACCGAGGGTGGTGCAGCGGGATCCGTTCTCATCTCAGTTTCTTGTGTTGTTCTCTTTCCTCGTACCTTTTTCCGTCACCGATAGGGAGATTAGGCCATCTCAGGATGATGGTGTTGAAGTGTGGCTCGGGATTTTTTATCCCTGCACCCCTCCCACCGCAAACCCTTCCTGCGCTCTCGTCCGAGGTCACTCATTTATTTACATTAGATACAGCAATGAAAAGCATCAGAGGAAGTTTTAAAAACCAGGAGCCGCACAATGGCTCTTTTAAGCCGCCACCCAAAAAGCCGTCTGCAGTTGGGGCTAAGAGGATTTGTGTCTTTACGTCCAAGTATCAGCCTCTTTAAAAAAAATAACAGGCCCACTTTCACCAAGTTTTGGACAAAAGTCAAGAAGTGCCTCTGAGAAAAATATCTTAAAAAGGATCGAGAGCAAAGTGGCGTGAAAGGAAGGGATTTGTTTTATATCAGCCTGATTTTCCTAGAAATGGAAATAGAGCTGAATAGAGGTAAGAAGGCTATCGAGTCTAAATGATCATCCAAGAAGTAAGAAAGCTAAACGCTGGATGCCCAGTAGAGTAATAAGATCAGACACGTGAGCAAAATTCTGACCAATGCATTCCTCGTTCATCCTGGCCTGATTTTTCTTGGCTAAGCGGCCCGGTTTACATCTGAGGCCAGCATTTTTTTTTCCTCTTCATGTTCCACGGTTTCTCTTTTATTATGCGAATGCTGAGATGGATATCCCATTTTAGCTGCTTTCCAGAGTGCCAAATTTCTGATGAGCTTGTAAGTCTAAATTTGATTTAATCTGGGTCAATTTGAAGAGTTAAAACACACCAAACGCTCTCCTCTGCTAGCCCATTTAACTCATTTTTACTGAAACACATTTGCTGCTGACTGTAATAAATAACACCAGCATTATTCTAGTGAATAATGACAGCAGACTCGTTTTTTCTCTCTCTCTGTCTCTCCTTGAGAATTGTTGGGGATGTTCCAAGGAGAGGATAAGTAGGGAGGACATGGGTAATAAAGCATAAGGGTCAAATGTGCACTCTGTCTTCACAAACCCTTCCGTCTGGAGCAAGTCTAAAAAAAAAAGACGGCTGCAGTAGCCACAGCTTTTCCAACACTTGTAAAAATCTCTATTAGGCATCTCTATTTCATCTCACATCTTTTTTTTTTTGTCTGTAGAAGTGAGTGAAGTGAATCTCATTGGAAAATGACAGCATCGACTGACAGCAATAAATTCCACCTCTTCTCAGGCGAAGGAAGACGGTTTGAGTGTGTGTGTGTGTGTGTGTGAGTTGGCTGCCAACTGAATCTAAAAGTGTGACGCAACTCAATTCAAATAAAATCACATACACACGCGCACACACACACTCACACGTTGGACTAAAATAAATAATCCAAACAAGCCACAACTAATTGGCTGCAACCAACAACACAAACTATAAACTTTCTCCTGATTGCTGCTACAGGTGCTGAATAATTGAACCCTCACCACACAGTGGCAGTGTTATCAGTTACCTCATGTACTACCTGCAGTTTGACGTTCTTCTGTGATGAAGCTTCCAGAAAAAGAATGTTATATCATTTGTGCAGGATGTTTGTGGCGCACTAGCATTACAGTTAATTAGTGACCGGAACCTTCTGGAAGCAGCGCAGTGTGGATTGTGAATGCAAAACACTGCCTTTCACTGGTCAGTCTACTGTTTAAAAATTAGGTTCCTACAAACAAACAAACAAACAAACAAACAAACAAACAAACAAATAAATAAATAAATAAATAAAACATTATCCTAATAAAATAATTAAAAAAACAAATACAAAAATAATTACCTTAATAAAAATATCTGCCAATGATAAAATTATGTATATATATACTGTATACTGATCAGCTATAACATTAAAACCACCTCCTTATTTCTACACTCACTCTTCATTTTATCAGCTCCACTTACCATACAGAAGCACTTTGTAGTTCTACAATTACTGACTGTAGTCCATCTGTTTCTCTGCATGCTTTGTTAGCCCCCTTTCATGCTGTTCTTCAATGGTCAGGACTCTTCCAGGACCACTACAAAGTAGGTATTACTTGGGTAGTGGATAATTCTCTGCACTGCAGTGACACTGACATGGTGGTGGTGTGTTAGTGTGGTGTGTTAGTGTAATGTAACCAAAAATATCCAGCCAACAGCACCCCATGGGCAGCGTCCTGTGACCACTGCTGAAGGTTTAGAAGATGACCAACTCAAACAGCAGCAATAGATGAGCGATCGTCTCTGACTTTACATCTACAAGGTGGGGACCAACTAGGTAGGAGTGGACAGTGAGTGGACATGGGATTTAAAAACTCCAGCAGCGCTGCTGTGTCTTATCCATTCATGCCAGCACAACACATGCTAACACACCACCACCATGTTATTGTCACTGCAGTGCTGATAATGATCCACCACGTAAATAATACCTGCTCTGTTGTGGTCCTGACCATTGAAGAACAGGGTGAAAGCAGGTTAAAAAGGTATGTAGAAAAACAGATGGACTACATGTCAGTAATTGTAGAACTACAAAGTGCTTCTATATGGTAAGTAGAGCTGATAAAATGGACATACAGTGTATCACAAAAGTGAGTACACCCCTCACATTTCTGCAAATATTTCATTATATCTTTTCATGGGACAACACTATAGACATGAAACTTGGATATAACTTAGAGTAGTCAGTGTACAGCTTGTATAGCAGTGTAGATTTACTGTCTTCTGAAAATAACTCAACACACAGTTATTAATGTCTAAATAGCTGGCAACATAAGTGAGTACACCCCACAGTGAACATGTCCAAATTGTGCCCAAATGTGTCGTTGTCCCTCCCTGGTGTCATGTGTCAAGGTCCCAGGTGTAAATGGGGAGCAGGGCTGTTAAATTTGGTGTTTTGGGTACAATTATCTCATACTGGCCACTGGATATTCAACATGGCACCTCATGGCAAAGAACTCTCTGAGGATGTGAGAAATAGAATTGTTGCTCTCCACAAAGATGGCCTGGGCTATAAGAAGATTGCTAACACCCTGAAACTGAGCTACAGCATGGTGGCCAAGGTCATACAGCGGTTTTCCAGGACAGGTTCCACTCGGAACAGGCTTCGCCAGGGTCGACCAAAGAAGTTGAGTCCACGTGTTCGGCGTCATATCCAGAGGTTGGCTTTAAAAAATAGACACATGAGTGCTGCCAGCATTGCTGCAGAGGTTGAAGACGTGGGAGGTCAGCCTGTCAGTGCTCAGACCATATGCCACACACTGCATCAACTCGGTCTGCATGGTCATCATCCCAGAAGGAAGCTGACGCACAAGAAAGCCCGCAAACAGTTTGCTGAAGACAAGCAGTCCAAGAACATGGATTACTGGAATGCCCTGTGGTCTGATGAGACCAAGATAAACTTGTTTGGCTCAGATGGTGTCCAGCATGTGTGGCGGCGCCCTGGTGAGAAGTACCAAGACAACTGTATCTTGCCTACAGTCAAGCATGGTGGTGGTAGCATCATGGTCTTGGGCTGCATGAGTGTTGCTGGCACTGGGGAGCTGCAGTTCATTGAGGGAAACATGAATTCCAACATGTACTGTGACATTCTGAAACAGAGCATGATCCCCTCCCTTCGAAAACTGGGCCTCATGGCAGTTTTCCAACAGGATAACGACTCCAAACACAACCTCCAAGATGACAACTGCCTTGCTGAGGAAGCTGAAGGTAAAGGTGATGGACTAAACCCAATTGAGCACCTGTGGCGCATCCTCAAGTGGAAGGTGGAGGAGTTCAAGGTGTCTAACATCCACCAGCTCCGTGATGTCATCATGGAGGAGTGGAAGAGGATTCCAGTAGCAACCTGTGCAGCTCTGGTGAATTCCATGCCCAGGAGGGTTAAGGCAGTGCTGGATAATAATGATGGTCACACAAAATATTGACACTTTGGGCACAATTTGGACATGTTCACTGTGGGGTGTACTCACTTATGTTGCCAGTCATTTAGACATTAATGGCTGTGTGTTGAGTTATTTTCAGAAGACAGTAAATCTACACTGCTATACAAGTTGTACACTGACTACTCTAAGTTATATTCAAGTTTTATTTCTATAGTGTTGTCCCATGAAAATATATAATAAAATATTTGCAGAAATGTGAGGGGTGTACTCACTTTTGTGATACACTGTATATATGCACAGTAAAGTTCTGTCTGTTTATGGTGTGTTCTATACTAGCATCCTTTATTTTTAACTTTGTTTGTGCACTGTTTATTATTCTGTCTTTCTGAGAGGAACACACACACACACACACACATTTTCTTAATGTTCAGTTGAAATTCTTGGATTATTTGCTCATCAAACTGCTCTTTTTGCTTTCCAAGAGGCTCTTTGAGATCAAATTATGGTGCTTATTGTCTCACCAATCCCTTTCCCAATCTTCATCTCTTCTTCTCATATGTCCCTCCATCTTGTGCTGCATCTTCCCTTTCTGCCAGAACCACGGGGGATCTTGTTTATTTACTCTCTTTTTTGGGGGAATCAAAGCTGTCGCCATCTCAGTCTGCCAACTTTTACGGCACCCACGACCCCCGAGCCTCGGCTCCCTGCGGCTTGTGTCTCTTATTCCCCAGACACTTGTGAGGGGTCGGCGTGGGGAAGGAGGCGACGGCGATGTGCTTGCACGTGTGTGCATATGGAGATGAGTTTGGCGGAGTTGGTGACAGAGAATGAGCAGAGGTCCCGGCGGTGTTGATTTGTACTGCAGCAGGGACCCCCATACCTAATAAGACCCCAGTCTCAGCACACTGTCTGACATGACACTAATACAGCATATGGAAATGAGATGTGCATATGGCTGGAACTAGGTGCGACGTGACCCTGGCTACATAAATCTCCAGCATCGCCGTGTGCCGGGTTTGAAGGAGGACTGTAAATCAGCCTCAAAAGATATGAGAATATTGCAATGTGGAGTACATAATGTCTCCTTCTTTCCATCTTTTATGTGTTTTCAGGAGCTTTGTTTTTATTTGCACTTGCTTTCTCATCAAGAGGAGTATCATGAGACGGAAATAATGCGGTTTGAGGTGGGGAGAATGTGATAAGGAGAGGCTGAATATGTCTGGATTAGCGCTATGAGCAGATCCATCACTGCAATAGCTTTGCATGTGTGTGTGTGTGTGTGTGTGTGTGTGTTTGTATATTTGCGTGTATTATAGTCATAGTATTAATGTGTATGAGTGAGTCACTCATACACAAATAGGTGACATATTAAAGGAAAATCCAATAAAACGCACCCATGTCTACTGGTGTTGAGCCACCACAAGCCACCAGAGCGGCTTTAATGAACATTGGTTTAAATTCTGCAGGACTCTGGAACTGTACTGAAGTACTGAAGTGACTGAACACCAAAAGATTTTCTCTCAATTGTTGTTTTGATGGAGGTTGTGAAAAGAGCTGCCTTACACACTGGTCCAAAATCCTACATGGGTATTTAAATGAAGTGTGATCTGTTGACAGCCAGGTTAAAATCTCTTTTTATTTAATTAATGTCAAATAGTGTTTTAATAATAATAATAGTAGTAGTAGTAGTAGTAGGAGTAATAATAATAATAATAATAATAATAACATTAATAATAATAATAATAATAATATTATTAATAATAGTAGTAGTAGTAGTAGTAATAACAAAAATAATAATAATGATAATAATAATAATAATAATAACATTATAATTAATAATAATAATAACAATAATAATAACAGTATTATAATTATTATTAATAATAATAATAATAATAATAATAATAATAATAACATGCAATGGTGTGGTGCCCTGTCCAGCCGATTCTTGTGAAGCTAAGCAAAATAAAGCAGATGATAAAAATAAAAACTAAATAAAAACAACAATGAAAACAACAATTATAACAATAGTAATAATAATAATAATAGTAGTAGTAATAATAATAATAATAATAATAATAATAATAATAATAATATGCCGTGCCCTTTTTATAAAAATAAAAACTAAATAAAAACAACAACAAAAAAATATCAACAACAACAACAATAATAATAATAACAAAAATAATAATAAAAATATAGCCATAGTAGTAATAGTAGTAGTAGTAGTAGTAATAATAATAATAATAATAATAGTGATAATAATAATAATATTAATAATAATAGTGATAATAATAATAATAATAATTAATAATAATAATAATAGTGATAATAATAATAATAATATTAATAATAATAGTGATAATAATAATAATAATAATAATAATAATTAATAATAATAAAATAACAAAGTAGTAGCAGTAGTAGTAATAATAATAACAACAATAATAATAAAAATATTAATAGTCGTAGTAGTAATAGTAGTAGTAGAAGTAATAATAATAATAATAATAATAATAATAGTAATAATAATAACAATAATAATTTTGTTTATTGGCGTGCTTCTACAGTACATTGGTTGTTTGTCGAGCAAAATGAAACAGATGGTCCTGCTTCCCCCTCTTCTTGTTCGTCGTGTACGTGGGAGAACATGGTGCTGTCTACAGTATTGATATTCACAGTTGGAACAGAGAGGCAGTCTAATTCTCCATATTGAGTAAAGGTTTAGGTGTTAGGCATTTGTTTTTCCCCTGATGGGTGCTTTTTGTAAGTGAGCGCTTCGCTTCGTCCCATGTTGTTAGAGGAGTTAATGAAATAAATGTGAGAGCGGAGATAGGAATTCTCCTATTTTCTGCTTCCTACTGTTTTTCCTATTGCCTGGCCCAGGCTGTTAATTTAGGAAAGAAGCGGATAAATTAGAGTCATGTGGTCATATGCGATATTTGTTTTTGCTACACAGCTGCAGGTAGCCATAAAACGCCTGGAAATGTATTTGATTTCGACCAAGGCCTCTCGTTTTAATTTACCAATCTCGTTGCTTCTTCTCACACAACCAGTGTCGGCTAATTATTTGATCCCCTTAAAAAATAAACATTTCTTTTTTTTGGAATCTCTTGTGTGGGTAACAGCCTTCACAAATAGACAAGAACAGGTTCCTTGATTCTTTCTCTATTGCTGACAATTTCCCTCTCCTGGTTAACTCCCTGTGAAAGCAATTTGCCCCATACTCAGGGAAGGTAATGAGCAGATGGTACCATTGTAAATGATGATGTGCCCATAATAAAGAGTTGATAAACATGGAATTACTACTGGGCGGTGTGCGCTAAACTGGGTGGTCGGTAGAGATGCCTGGAACATTGAGGGCAGCCCCTGAGCCCCAAGGCACCCTGTGCCAGGCTGGAAAGAGTTTATAATCTGCATCATAAACAAATCTTCCTGATCCGTGCACACAGCAGCCTGTTCTCGATAATGTGTTTCAAGTCAGCATGGGTGAAAATTTGCATTTGATTTTTTTTTTCTTTATTTTTTTTATTGAGTCACTACAAATTTGCATTATTCTATAATTGTATTTTTATTTATTAGTCATGTTGTAATGTGCATGTACAGGTAATGTAATTTATTCTATGTTAAATAAGTGAATGACTTATCACATGTTCCCAGGAGTGCCATCTCACTATGTCCTGCCAGCCAGTATGGGCATGGCAGGTGGGCATGTTACATTGATCTGATAATAAAAGCTACCAGCATCTTCACAGGCAATGTGACATTACTATCTATCTATCTATCTATCTATCTATCTATCTATCTATCTATCTATCTATCTATCTATCTATCTATCTATCTATCTATCTATCTATCTATCTATCTATCTATCTATCTATCTATCTATCTATCTATCTATCTATCTATCTATCTCTGTAGCTGCTAAGGTCTGGCATGGTTGCAAGTTTTCATTCCACCAATACAAGTTACCTGTGTTTAAGCCTCTGCTTAGCTAAGAAGAGCCGCACTGACTGTAAAATATTATCCAGCCATTTACCCACAATGCCATGTGTTGTATCCCTGCACCGGTACTTCCCTTCAGTCCCTGCTTCAGGCCTCTGATTAAGAGTGGTTAGCATTCATTAGAGCAGACGCACTTCTAGGAAATCCAGTGAATAATGAAGTATGGTCAATAACAATTTCTCACATCTGTTTTTACAGGGACGGGGGGTTGGGGGTAGGATAGATGTGTGTTATTCTACCATTATCGAAATGTCCAATTAGTTGGAATGACGTCAGGAGTCAATGTTTCATTTTAGCATCAATTGTCAAAAATCTATAAACAGTGCCATGAAAATGTACATTTTTACCCACCTTTCTGATTCTTGCTTCTTATGTTTAAACAAATTAATATAAGATAAAAAAAAGTGAACACAAGCTTTTAAATTAGATTTTTATTTACTTATTTTATTATGGTAGAAACTTCGCTACCACCAACTATATATATTTAGCAAATCTAAATATAATAATAATAATAATAATAATAATAATAATAATATTTATTATTATTATTATTATTATTATTGTTTTGTTGTTGATGTTATTATTATTAGTCAAGTCAAGTCAAATTTATTTGTATAGCACTTTTTACAGTGAAGATTGTCTCAAAGCAACTTTACAGAATCCAGGACCTACAGACCAAAAAACCCTGTTGAACCAGCCGAGGGTAACAGTGGCAAGGAAAAACTTCATTAAATTACAGAAGGCCTTGAGAGGAACCAGACTCAGCAGATACCTCTGTCCTCCTTGGGTGGCCTGGAGGATAATTTGAAAAAATAAAATAAATAAATAAGGACAATAAATAAATAAATAAGGAAAATAAATATATAAATAAGGACAACAAATACATAAATAAATAAAATAAATAAATAAATTAGTAAGGAAAATAAATAAATAAATAAATTTTGGAGGAATACTTTTTTAAAGCACTAAAAAGATTCAACTATAGCTTCACCCTTCTATCATCATTTGATAAATCAATAAACATTTTTCTTACCTAAAACAAATTATAAATCGCTAAGAGTACAAACACGCACACTATGTTTTAAAAAGTCTTGAAGAATTCCCTGAATAATAAGTAGATGTCTTTGTGTAATGCCATGCTGCTCTTAAAGTAAATATAAAGTAAATATTGTTTATATATTATATTGTTTATATATTTTACATGTATAAATATATTTACAGTATAGTCCAGGGGTGCTGCTGGCTGAATCCTAGTTCACAGTTGACATGTAGATTTTGCTAGCGTGAATCTAAAAGCCTGCTAATCTCTTTCTGGATTTCAGGTCATGATGTGGAACATGTACCTTTCCATGTACATATTTGTCCCTCACAACCGGAGGCACCATCTGAGGCACCAGCAGTCTGGCGGTCAGTGTCTCCCTGTATTTGATGTTTGCACATATATAATATGTATGAAGTCAGATAGCTCAGTACAGTCTTCATTCATGTTGTATCTATTATTCATATATTTACTTGTTTGTGTATGGTGTTACTTATATTTTCTGTTTGTAGAGATGTTCCAAATGTGTCCAGAGGAGAGATGAAAGTGGTGGCATGGGGAGGATGAAAGCGTGTGGAAAATCACCTTTGCCTGAAAGGCCTTAAGGCTGACCCAGAAGTCTGCAAATCACCACTTACATCAGGCATCTCGTACAGCTCACTATTTCTGCTTCATCCATGTTTGTTTAGTGCCAAACTTCTTAGTCCTGGACCTACTCGGTTTGAAAAACTGTGCATACATGACTTGGTTTAAAAGACCTAGTTGGTACTCTGGTTTGAAAGACTATACATAATGGAGAACACTGAAAAATGGGTTTCCATAACCGAATTTGTATATCAAACAAACAAATAAATAAATAAATAAATAAATAAATAAATAAATAAATAAATAAATAAATAAATAAAAAGTGAATTAATAAATGAATAAATGAATGAATCAATAAATATATAAAAAAATAAAAGAATGAATGAATGAATAAATGAATGAATGAATAAAAAAAATGAATGAATAAATGAATGAATGAATTAATGAATCAATAAATGAATGAATAAATGAATAAACAAATAAACAAATAAACAAATAAATAAATACATAAATGAATGAATAAAAAAATAAATAAATGAATGAATGGATGAATGAATGAATGAATGAATGGATGAATGAATAAATTAATGGATGGATGGATGGATGAATGAATGAATGAATGAATTAAATTGCCAACATTTGCTGGCAGTCACTAGATGTACAACTGTTTTGACCTCCTAGTCTTTAGCTTTTTGTTGACCATATATATAAAAAATGGATAGTAATAGTGTAAATAATGTAAACAAAACAATTAAAACATTTTATTTTTATTAAGGTTTATTTGTGTTTTTTTAATTAATACACAACACAAACTGTTAAATTAAATGCTTGCTATTTTTATAGTTCCATACAAGTTAACATATGTACAACCCAGTTTCTTCATGACATAATCATGCCAGATTAATGCTCTTTTTTTCCCAGATTCTTCTTTACATATCTAATCATTTTACTAGCTATCATCCGATCACATTTGCAGCCCAAGAGACTCTTTGTAACGTCTTTCTTTTGCTACCATCTAATTTCTGTCACATGAAATAACTGTAGGTACTTATGCATGAATTCTGACCTAATTACCTGAGACCTAAACATAACATAACATATGACGTCTTTACGTCTTTATGCTACAGCAAAATTGAACACACATCGGACTACTTGTGTCTACTTGGATTAATCTGAAAATTAATACTGTAGTTTCACCAAACTGTACAAAACCATGTGTCCATATGTACCTGAATGTGCCTGAAAAGCTCTCAAAAAAATAAGCCACACAGTGTGTATGGAATATATTGATGTTGCATCATTCAAATTACAATGCAAACTAGTCTTATAAGCTTTAGAAGTGTAATAATTTATTTATAATGTGCATGTTTATTGAGAAAGTGTATTATTAGAAGGATGATCAGGTATTTAGGGACATTTGTGCTATTATGCAACATTCTCAACCCTTTGCTGACTAAAGCAATTATTGTGATACACTGGACAGAATAAATACACCTTGATGAGTGCTTTATAAACAGCACACTGAACTGCTGGTCCATGATTAGTGTAACTAAGATACATCATGGGATTACTGATATTACCGGGTATCAAAAAGTTTGTGGTCTATAGGTCAATAGGTCTATTACTGCAAAACAGAATAAATACACAAATGCATAAACATTATTATTATTATTATTATTGGTGTTATTATTATTATTATTTGTATTATTGTTATTATTATTATTATTATTATTATTATTGTTGTTGTTGTTGTTGTTGTTGTTGTTGTTGTTGTTATTATTATTATTATTATTATTATTATTATTATTATTATTATTATATAAAGGGTTGAGGTCAGGACTCAGGACTGTGCAGACCATGTCTTAATGGACCGCGCTTTGTGAATAGAGGGAAATACTGATACCGATACTCAACAGAAACTTCTTAGTCTTGCAAATATACTGTCTATTATAATCAGGACTGGTGTCCACATACCATATAATGTATATGCATATAAACTTAGATGATTTTTTCTATGAATACAATTAAAGTAAAGTAAATTCTGTTTTGAAAACTGTATTTGGCGCTTATTTAAGCATTTTATTTTAACATGATATGCAAACTGGGATCACTCTCAAACAAACACATCAGTTCCACTGCTCCTGCTTTGGCCCACTAAATGACTAGCTGAGGAAACGGTCATAATCTTGGCAGGGTCCAGTCCCAGAAGCTGAAGGAGACGTTATAAAGCGTCCACGCACTGTGTCAGGATCACACAGATGAATGAAAACAAGCAGACCAAAAAATTCCCTGCCTGCCTGACTTCTGAAGGTCCATTAGTGAAGCTGGCCAGCTGTCAGTCGTCTCGTCTTCTCCGCTTTCCCTCCCCTTGCTCCCAGTGCAACAAATCACCAGGCAAAGTTTAATGCGATTAAGGATGCGCGGTGTCCAGGCCATGTGACTGGGCAGGTAGCCTGGGCCGGGACTCTGCAGTGCGCCAAATCAGAGCCTGGATGCTGACAGTAATTAGCACATGCTAGTCATTAACAAACATAGATTAGGTAGAAGCTCGTGTGGCATCGTGCCATGGTGGGGGTAGTGTTGATGGGTCTGCGCTGCTCTTTCACACCTACCCGACGTGACCAGTCACCAGGCAGCAACCGCTACACAATACGATATACAATTCTCTTCTGGCTTTCATTACCAAATTATTAAAAGCTGTGTGGATTCAAAAAATAAAAGACTTTTAAACGCAGTCAGTCTCTTTGAGGGCTGAGGCCTGGCTGTCCATGAAGGGGCCCCTGCTGTGAGTTTTCAATGAAAGATCATAGTGGTCCTCAAAAAACTGGCAAGTGAGCCACACGCCCCCGAAAAGCCCAAAATAATCTGTTTTACTTCTAATGGAAGCCATTTTATATTCATTAAGATCAAAATGCTGATCTTTTTTTTTTTTTTTTTTGAATAGCTGGCAAATTGCAAAGCTATTCCAGTCACAGCTTGAGAAGCCAGAGGCCCCACAGCTTTTTATCTGCTTCATAAGTAAAACCAGGCCTAATATCTCTAATGTGCTTTGATGAAGCGGAGACCTTCAGAGATGTCAGAGAGCACCAGTCGTTAAGCTCGTAAGTCAAAATATCAGGTCCCCTTTCAGCGTGGCCACAGCGAACCTCTCTTTCTCTCTCTCTCAACATTCAAAGTAGCTTAATTGGCACAACTGCAACGACAACAATATTCCCAGTATTCACAGTAAGCATTACGACTATAATAATAACAAAAACAAAATAAGTGACAAAAATAGTGAATTCAAAAAGAAATTATTAAAATAAAGGTGGTGATAAAAAAAAAAAAAAAGATATACAGATTTTTAGCCTGCTTTCACCCTGTTCTTCAATGGTCAGGACCACCACAGGACCACCACAGAGCAGGTATTATTTAGGTGGTGGATCATTCTCAGCACTGCAGTGACACTGACATGGTGGTGGTGTGTTAGTGTGTGTTGTGCTGGTATAAGTGGATAAGACACAGCAGCGCTGCTGGAGTTTTTAAACACCTCACTGTCACCGCTGGACTGAGAATAGTCCACCAACCAAAAATATATCCAGCCAACAGCGCCCTGTGGGCAGCGTCCTGTGACCACTATGAAGGTCTAGAAGATGACCAACTCAAACAGCAGCAATAGATGAGCGATCGTCTCTGACTTTACATCTACAAGGTGAACCAACTAGGTAGGAGTGTCTAATAAAATGGACAGTGAGTGGACACAGTATTTAAAAACTCCAGCAGCATTGCTGTGTCTGATCCACTCATACGAGCACAACACACACTAACACACCACCACCATGTCATTGTCACTGCAGTGCTGAGAATGATCCACCACCTAAATAATACCTGCTCTGTAGTGGTCCTGTGGGGGTCCTGACCATTGAAGAACAGCGTGAAAGCAGTCTAAAAAAGTATGTAAAGAACCAGATGGACTACAGTCAGTAATTGTAGAACTACAGAGTGCTTCTATATGGTAAGTGGAGCTGATAAAATGGACAGTGAGTGTAGAAACATGGAGGTGGTCATAATGTTATGGCTGATCGGTATATATATATGTATAATATAGTATATTGTATATTAAAATATATACTATATTACTTATCATTTTTGGTAGTGAAGAAGGATGTGCATCTTGTGTCCAGCTGCCCGTTCTCACAGTGACCACACTGTGTAATGTATATACAGTATATGTCGGTCATCTCTGAGCAGCCAGGACTTTAAATATCTGATTTTTCTATGTCCAGGCTGGTCAGGATCCTGGTCTACGTTGTGGATCTGTGACGCTGCGGAGATACAGGGGTTTACTTTGATCCTGGATTTAATTCTCCCAGTGTTCTAGATATACTGTATGTTCTTACTGTAGGACGATGCTCTCTCTCTCTCGCTCACTCTCTCACTTTCTCTCTCTCTCACTTCCTTCCGGTGTGGTGCTTGCAGGTGTGAGAGAATGGGATAATTAACTCTGACATATCTCAGTATTGTCTGATGAAACGGCTGCTACTTGAGCACCATTCCTCCATATTTACCCATCAGCCTTCTTTTTATGGTAATTAGTATTATTTCTTCTCTGACACCCATTAAGTCAGACTCACTAAAATAGCAAATGACAAAGACAGCTTGTTTCCACAGGATTATTTCTATAATTATTTACATAAAATTCAGTGGATTTAGCAAGATGAGAAAGAAAAGCAGATTAACGTCATGGTCCGCCATAGTGTCTGTGATTGATTTCAGTTTCTATCTATCTATCTATCTATCTATCTATCTATCTATCTATCTATCTATCTATCTATCTATCTATCTATCTATCTATCTATCTATCTATCTATCTATCTATCTATCTATCCATCCATCCATCCATCCATCCATCCATCCATCCATCCATCCATCCATCCATCCATCCATCCATCTTTCCATTCATCCATCCATCCATCCATCTACCCATCCATCCATCCATCCATTTACCTATCCATCCATCTATCCATATGCTTCAGCTCCTCAGATTTAATATTACACAAAGATAACATGAGCCACACCCAGGCATGATCACTCCCAGATCTGTTAAATCTAAACACCACTTAAATAAACCCTGTCTGGCAACGTGAATCAGGCTAGATAGTCTAAAAAGCAGTGCATAATGCCACGTTCTAAAGAGACTAACATACAGATGCCAGAAATCATTAACATTTACCAGTGTGGAAAGCTTTATGATGCCATGGTAAGACTTTGGGACTCCAGCGAATCACACTGAATGCTGTTATCCACAAAGAGAATACTTGGAACAGTATTCGGCCAGCCTACCACAGTTACACCAAGAACACATAAAATTCATCCAGGGGGTCTTAAAAGAACCCATATGAACATACACATAGGCTCAGTTGCGCCTCATGAGTGCTGATTCGCTCCAGGTGGAAGTTTCCCTATATATCACACACATATTCCCTCTTAGTTTTCACACTTGCTTTTTTTATTGAAGCTGTGAAATATAGGATCATTTTCACCCAGAGTTCGTCAACACTCCTGAGCCGCAGGTAATTTTCAATCAAGAGAGATTGACAGATCACATGGTACTGCGCCTCCGTGCCCCGTCTGTCGGCCAAACTAGGAAGCAGAGAGGGAAACGACTTTGTAAACGGCTGCCACAGGGAAGGCTTTTTACAAGATTTCTGAGAGTGTCTGTGGGAATTTCTGTCTATTTAGTCAAACACCAAACAACACCAAACTTATTAAAGCTTTATGGACTATTAGTCTGTGGACAGTGGAACAGTCATGCTGGATTTGTTACCATTAATTTGTTAAATTTTCTATGACTTTTACATGGGTATGGCTGAAACCTAAACTCAATAATTAAGGGATGTCCACATACTTTTGGCAGGTCTTATGAAATGACCAAGTGTAAATAGGTCTTAACACTGTAGTGTTAGCAGTGGTTGATGTTTACTAATAGCATGTTAGCAGGGCTCTTTAATTTACACCAGGAGCCGTGTTTATGTTTGCAATGAGCTTCTCTTACCGGCCAGCAGAAGGCACAGTTGTAGCATACCCAAATTCAAATCAAACACCCTGTGCCCCACAGCCTACCCCCCATCCTCACCCCCCTGAGTCTGCCCTCTCTTCAGCTCTACAGTGCTTACATCCGAGCCACAGACCCAAACACAACACTTCTTTTTGAAAATCCCAGAATGTGGCATGTTTACAGGTTGTAAGATCTAATTTGGGGGTAGGAAGTATGGCTTCTTTCACATGGACGGCTACCCTCAGCCCTCGCGTGTTCGGATGCGGGTCTGGCACAGATGAGGGAATACGATAACCTCCGCTCCATCTACACATCTTAGGGAGTGAGGCGAGTGGGCCCGGTCTTGCCAAGGTGCTGCTTAATGGGCCTCTGAAAACACTCAAAAGGCGTGCGCAAATGTGCGTACGGGCAGAGGGCCAGCTCGGGCTCGCTCGTCTTAAACAGACCAGAGGTTGTGAAGAAATGCCAGAGGAACAAAGCTGCTTCAGGAAGAATGGTAGAAAGAGTGAGAGGAGGTGAAAAAATGGGAGAACATGTGTGAAACAGTGTGAGAGCGAGACAGGCAGGTAGACAGAGGTTGGCAAAAATGTGGGAAAATTAGACAAAGGTCATAAAATAAGCAAATAACTATAGAGAACATAAAGCAAGCCTACATAAGCTACTGTTTATTGTATATATGGACTGAAAGAAAATATTAAAACCATTTGCATAATCCTGTATGATGATGATTTTGGATTGTGTCTGTAGGAATTTGTGACCAGTTGAATTAAAGTGCAGTTGTGAGGCCTGACTCTCAGCTAACATTCCAATTTAACTTATTATGTTTAATGTTGGGGGCGGCACGGTGGCTCAGTGGGTAGCACTGTCGCCTCACAGCAAGAAGGTCCTGGGTTCGATCCCCAGGCGGGGCGGCCATGGTCCTTTCTGTGCTGAGTTTGCATGTTCTCCCTGTGTCTGCGTGGGTTTCCTCCGGGAGCTCCGGTTTCCTCCCACAGTCCAAAGACATGCAAGTGAGGTGAACTGGAGATACAAAATCTATGACTGTGTTAGACATTAAAAACTTGAATCGATTAATCTTGTGTAAGCAGTAACTACCTGTCCTGTCATGAATGTAACCAAAGTGTATAAAACATGACGTTAAAATCCTAATAAATATATATAAATATATAATATAATAATATAAATGAATTAAATAAATAAGATATTTTTCTTTTTTAAATATTTTGTTTATGCATTTTCTCGCCGTTTTCCTCCCTAACTTTTAGCGAGTCGTATTGCCCGATTGCATCACGCTTCCTCTCCACTAATGCCGACCCCCGCTCTGATTTGAGGAGAACGAAGCTAACCCACGCCCCCTCCGACACATGGGCAGCAGCCGTATGCATCTTTTCACCTGCACTAGGCGAGTGCTAATGCGGATCAGCCCTGTGTACGGAGAGACACACCCTGATCAATGCACTCCTTCCCCACCCCTGTGCAGGCGCCATAAATCAGCCAGCAGAGGTCGTAGTTTCCTCCCTACATCAACAATCGTTGTTTATGTGGCTGCTCAGCCCAGCCGGATGGCAGAACTAAGACTTGATACGATGTAATCGAGATCCCAGCTCCGGTGTGCTAGTGTGTTTTTACCACTGCGCCACCTGAGAAGCCTATAAATAAGATCTATGATGATACATACATAAATACCGGTGCAAAAGCATGACAGAGCTGGGATTCAAATCCTTAACCTTCTAGTTGGTAACTAGGCTTCCACTGTGCCTACAGTAACATCAAGTATTAAATTCCTCCAATAATAGAGCTGTGGATTGCAGTTTAAAATAAATATTTGACATCAAACCTGATCACTCACGTTTTCTCTTTAATTGTCTGTCTCTTTTCTTACTTTTGTACAAAGGCCTCCTGAATCCTGCTAGATTTCATGCCATGCAGTCAGACCTTCCAAAGGAATTAAGCAGGCAAAAGGAAACTCCTAAAATTACGCAACGTACTACTGTAAAAGTACTACTGTAAAATAATACAGCATATTCATACTTTAAACTTACTCACTTTCTTAACTGCTTATCCAGTTAGGGTTGCCTGGGGTGCTGGAGCCTATCCCAGCTTTTCAATGGGCGCAAGGCACACAGTAACACCCTGGACGGGGCGCCAGTCCATCGCAGAGCAGACACACACACACACACACATTCATTTATAGGGCAATTCAGTGTCTCCAATTAACCTGACTGCATGTTTTTGGACTATGGGAGGAAACCGGAGCTCCCAAAGGAAACCCACACAGACACGGGTAGAACATGCTAACTCCGCACCGAGAAGGACCCGGACCGCCCCGCCTGGGGATGGAACCCAGGGCCTTCTTGCTGTGGGGCGACAGTGCTACCCACCGAGCCACCATGCCTCCCTCACACTATACATTTTGATTTATTCATTTTTTTGAAGTGTAAATCTCTTAGATTTGTGAATTTACAGTGATTAAACATTCATGAATGCCTATTTATCACTTGTCGATCACATGCATTATGTATCCTTGACCTGCTTATTCATAAAAAGACACTGGGGAAAGGTAAAACAGTTAAAGGTAAAATTAAATCACATGTATTTGTCAATGTTTGATGACGATGCTGCAGAAATCACCTTTTTTTTCTTTTCTTTTCCTATTTCATGTTCCGAATAACAAGATTCAAATACATGCAGAGCTGGCAAACTGTGAATATGGCACCAGCATATTCCTACTAACATATGACCGCATTTTCTTTTCTTTTACCTCTTAATCTTTCTGATGGTGCCAAGGTGTAGAAACAACGCTGGCTAGCACTGGGTGTGTATTGAAAATGCGGCAGTGTGTTTTGACAATGGCAGTAAAGTAGGGAAAGTGGCGGGCCCTTGTGTGCAGGTCATCACTCTTAATGCAGAGTGTGTCATCAGTCCCAGGGACAACAGCAGAAATGATGTGGCTGATACATATGAAACAGGCATCATGCATAAACATGGGGTCCGGGGGATAGAAGCAGGGAGGGCCAGAGAGATGGAGGTGATGAAGGTGGTGATAGAAAGGGAGGGGGACACAGGGCTGGGGATGGGGGGGTGAAGGGACGTTGCCGTGGGGATATTGCTTCGGTGGGCCGTGGTATGCATGCCTCTTCACCCCTGTTTATTATTCATAAGCTTCGGGGCGGTTGTAATAAGCCACACCTTGGCTGGGCGGCATCGGCTAAGTGATGGATCGTGACAGTGCTGACGGAGAATATATCATGATTAAGATCAAATACACTTCTATACCTGCACGCACACGTACACACGCACTCTGAAGGACCACACGGCAGTCTTTATTTGCCACAGCATCAGTATCATCACAAAAACATTCATCTCAAAATCCAGAGTGTCTGACAACCTCACGTGACCTGGAGACTGGACTGAGATTACAGATCCGTCTTTAATCCTCCACCCATGTTTGCTTTATGTGAAATATAAATATTCAAGGTTAAAAGGCTCCTAAGAACGTTAGAACCAGCACCTGCCTTTGTCACTAATTTACTACCTGGGCATTAAAATACTGTATGTTGTAATGAAGTAACTTTCAACACGTTACTGTATTAAGAAGCCAACTTTTTAACTGAACTTAAAACATTTAGGAGCAACAACAGCTCAACCTGTATGTTTTACATTAACGGCATTTAGCAGATGCTTTTATCCAAAGTGACTTACAACTATGACTGAACACAATTTTGAGCAATTGAGGGCCCCATAGTGGCGACTTTGTCGGAGGTGGGGCTTGAACCGGCAATCTTCTGATTACTAGTCCAGTACCTTTACCACTGAGCTATCACTGCCTGTTTCATGCCCCATGTTTTATGCCCCAAAAGTTGACGTAATTGTCCTGTGATGGACTGGTGACCTGTCCATCTACCTTTGGCCCAGTGAACTAGACCTGCTGTGACCCTAAATGTGATGAAGCGGTGGTACAACAGACAATGAATGAGTGAACGAATGAATGAATAAATGAATGAAGTGGACATAATACAACCACCAAGTTAGAATGTACAAATTAGGCTGGGGCAGTTGTAGCCTTGAAGTATTGGACTAGTAATCAAAGGTTGCTGGTTCAAGCCCCACCACTGCCAGGTTGCTACTGTTGGGCTCTAGAGCAAGGCCCTTAACCCTCGATTGCTTAGATAATATACTGTCACAGTACTAAAAGCGTCTGCTAAATGCTAGAAATGTCAAATGTAAATGAAGCTATGCCCACATAAAAATGATAGTCATCTGTACCCCTATTTGTTAGGTAAAATACACTACTAACCAAAAGTATGTGAACAACCCTACTAATGATTGATTTTAGGTGTTTCTTATTTATAATTTTATTATATAAATAGTTAGTATGACTGCTCTTCTGCACAATGTGAGGTCCATAATGACATTTCCCCTCATATTTCCCCAATCTAATTATTGTCACTGTCCCTATTGTAATTATCTTGCTACTTGTACCTGGCCAAGGACAGCAGAGAATGGTTCTGAAGTAGAATGTCCAACAAGGTCATGACTAGGGGCTATAGAGAGTATCTGCATGAAAAAAAAACACACAGTAAAGTAAGAATAATGTCTCCATCTGCTCAACCTGCATTTCTAGTGTTAGTATTATGGTATGAGAACCATCCTAGTTTGCATCGGTTAATCTGGCTCCCTTAGCTTCAAACAAGCCTCAATAAATACAACATTAAAATCAGTCACAGCAATACTGAAAGAGCTTTTTCCCACAAGCTATTCCAGTCCTCAGTGAAAATAGCATTCAGGACTAAATTTACACAACTTGCACAATCTAATTTATATATACGTATGTATATGTGTGTATATATATGGACATATACCGTATGTACAGTGTATCACAAAAGTGAGTACACCCCTCACATTTCTGCAAATATTTTATTATATCTTTTCATGGGACAACACTATAGACATGAAACTTGGATATAACTTAGAGTA
Source organism: Trichomycterus rosablanca (assembly GCF_030014385.1). Classification (NCBI taxonomy): domain Eukaryota; kingdom Metazoa; phylum Chordata; class Actinopteri; order Siluriformes; family Trichomycteridae; genus Trichomycterus; species Trichomycterus rosablanca. The sequence goes on along the minus strand of NC_085992.1, from coordinate 6,396,509 downwards.
GTCAGTGTACAACTTGTATAGCAGTGTAGATTTACTGTCTTCTGAAAATAACTCAACACACAGCCATTAATGTCTAAATAGCTGGCAACATAAGTGAGTACACCCCACAGTGAACATGTCCAAATTGTGCCCAAAGTGTCAATATTTTGTGTGACCACCATTATTCAGCACTGCCTTAACCCTCCTGGGCATGGAATTCACCAGAGCTGCACAGGTTGCTACTGGAATCCTCTTCCACTCCTCCATGATGACATCACGGAGCTGGTGGATGTTAGACACCTTGAACTCCTCCACCTTCCACTTGAGGATGCGCCACAGGTGCTCAATTGGGTTTAGTCCATCACCTTTACCTTCAGCTTCCTCAGCAAGGCAGTTGTAATCTTGGAGGTTGTGTTTGGGGTCGTTATCCTGTTGGAAAACTGCCATGAGGCCCAGTTTTCGAAGGGAGGGGATCATGCTCTGTTTCAGAATGTCACAGTACATGTTGGAATTCATGTTTCCCTCAATGAACTGCAGCTCCCCAGTGCCAGCAACACTCATGCAGCCCAAGACCATGATGCTACCACCACCATGCTTGACTGTAGGCAAGATACAGTTGTCTTGGTACTTCTCACCAGGGCGCCGCCACACATGCTGGACACCATCTGAGCCAAACAAGTTTATCTTGGTCTCGTCAGACCACAGGGCATTCCAGTAATCCATGTTCTTGGACTGCTTGTCTTCAGCAAACTGTTTGCGGGCTTTCTTGTGCGTCAGCTTCCTTCTGGGATGACGACCATGCAGACCGAGTTGATGCAGTGTGCGGCGTATGGTCTGAGCACTGACAGGCTGACCTCCCACGTCTTCAACCTCTGCAGCAATGCTGGCAGCACTCATGTGTCTATTTTTTAAAGCCAACCTCTGGATATGACGCCAAACACGTGGACTCAACTTCTTTGGTCGACCCTGGCGAAGCCTGTTCCGAGTGGAACCTGTCCTGGAAAACCGCTGTATGACCTTGGCCACCATGCTGTAGCTCAGTTTCAGGGTGTTAGCAATCTTCTTATAGCCCAGGCCATCTTTGTGGAGAGCAACAATTCTATTTCTCACATCCTCAGAGAGTTCTTTGCCATGAGGTGCCATGTTGAATATCCAGTGGTCAGTATGAGAGAATTGTACCCAAAACACCAAATTTAACAGCCCTGCTCCCCATTTACACCTGGGACCTTGACACATGACACCAGGGAGGGACAACGACACATTTGGGCACAATTTGGACATGTTCACTGTGGGGTGTACTCACTTATGTTGCCAGCTATTTAGACCTTAATGGCTGTGTGTTGAGTTATTTTCAGAAGACAGTAAATCTACACTGCTATACAAGTTGTACACTGACTACTCTAAGTTATATCCAAGTTTCATGTCTATAGTGTTGTCCCATGAAAAGATATAATGAAATATTTGCAGAAATGTGAGGGGTGTACTCACTTTTGTGATACACTGTATGTGTATATAAGTATATGTGTGTATACAGTTTATACAAATGTCATTATGCACAAGCCCAAGTGTCAACAGGGATGGAAAACATTATATGGACTAATAAATTGTTGTTCATTAATTAGCAGTCTTGAATTTGCAAATTCCAAATATATTGTGCCTTCCTAATGTTTGGTGGAGAAGAACTAAGGGTCTGGAGTCTTAAAAATGACAGTGACACCCAGTGCATAAGAAAACTGTTTGGTGTGAAAAACATTGACTGGCCTGCACTGAGCTCCGACCTTAACCTCGTCTATTCTCATCTATTACTTTTAAAATGTATTAAAACTTTAATTGTTAGCTGGTTTTATCAAGAAACGTGAGTGTTTAAACTCATTTATGCTGTTGTGGCTAAATGGTGGAGGGAATCCTTCCTGGCAAATAGTGACCAGCTGAATATTAATACCCATAGTTTAGAAATAAGATGCTCAACAAGGACTTTATGGATGTGATGTTCAGGTATCAACTCCTTTTTTCTTCATTCATTGTCTGTTTTGCCACTGCTTTATCCTGGTCAGGGTTGCGGTGGGTCTTATTAAATGGGAGAGAGACAGAAAACACTCCGGACAGGTCGCCAGTCCCTTACAGGGCAGACACACAGTCACACTCTCACACTTTGGGCAATTTTTTATAGCTCCAGTTTGAATGTTAATGGAATGTCCTTGGACCTGCGGGAGGAAACTGAAGCACCCGGAAAAGCCAAAAATGGACCAGCCCCAAGCTACCTTTGTGGTCTAATCAACCCCACTCTGCACCACGCAACCTCCGAGCCACTAGTCTCGCTCGAGTTGATCCTCCACCCAGGACTCGAGGAAGACGAGCATCAAGACTCTTCTCTGTACTTGCACCCAAGTGGTGGAACGAGCTTCCTCTGTCTGTCCGAACATTTGAGTCTCTTGCTGTCTTTAAACAACGATTAAAAACCTTCATCACCTCTTTACTAAACACTTAAGCTGACTTGTACTTACTTACTCACCTACTTACAAACGCTCTTATTCATTTATTGCAAAAAAACCCCCAAAAAAACACTTTGGTTCTAACAGGTTTCAGCATATTTGTGTTCTTGAACTGTTGTTTACTTAAACTAGAGTAAGGTAATGTTTACTATGGAAGCACTTCTGTAAGTCGCTCTGGATAAGAGCGTCTGCTAAATGCCGAAAATGTAAATGTAATGTAAATGTACACAGGGAGAACAAACTCCACACAAAAAGGACCCCACCTGTGCCACCTGTCACCATTACGGCCTTGCTTAAATGTTTTTAGAAATACCAGCAGTCACAAAGTCTAGTCAAATTTTGCTTTATTAATCAAAATCCACAAAGTTTAATCTGTTAACCACAGCAAGAAAAACCTGCCATTAGTGAACACATTGATTTGAATCTGTCTTTTCATGCAAGGTCACCTTTAAGAGGGTGGTCACCCTTAGAAAGAAGAAGTACCAAAACTAACAAAGCATTGACCTACAACGTCCCTGATTTTAGACTTAATGTAACAAAAGCAGCAACAAAAAATAAAAAAAAAATAAAGGCAGCACGATTGACCTCGCCTCCTGTGAGAGGCGTGCTTTAGTGTGCAGGTGAGAGGAATGTGGACAATGGACCATTAATTCATCAAATGCAAGGGCTTGAGTGGTAGGAGGTGAGAAAAAATAATGCAAGCCTTGCCAGTATCTCCAAGCTGCATTCCAAAGGGAGATGTTTTCAATTCACTCATTATAGGGAGGTCATTCACGGTCAAGTTCAACGCCATGAAAAAGAAGTGCTCGCTGCAAGGAGCACCACCCACACACTGTGCACCAAGCACAGGGAGAATTAGGTGAACTATGTAGCCTAATTTTGGGCAAATACGAGAAAACTAGCCTTGTGTGCTATTTACATTCAAAGAAGAGAAGGAGGGGGACCGAGGGAGCGTGGCAAGGGGAAAAGAGGTGGACATTACTGATTCAGCCGAGAGGGGGGAGGTGATGGAAACCATAACAAAGTAAACATGCTATCCAGACCAGCCCAGCGCTGTAATGATGTTATTAGTATGCATGTAGCCGAGCCCAAATGTAGCCTATAACAGTCCGAGCCCCCTTCGCTCATGGGGCTTTTTTTCTCCCCTCTTCCCCAATAATGGCTTTAGACTCTATTCAAAGCAGGGACCTTCAGAGATCACAGCCAGCAAAGGACAGGCTTGGGAGATAATGCACATTGGCAAATGGAACATGACCGGCATGTCCATCGTCAACGCGGTCCATTGTCTGCGCCGTGGACAGATGATAGCGACTGCATGACACAACAAAGCACAGCCACAATGCTGTAATGAGAGTCAGGCCTCCGTCCACTATTGACGGCCGGTACACGGAGATGCGGAAATATGAAAAATGAGAGAAAGCCCAGGACACAAACACAAAAGCAGACATGCATATTGTCAAAAATACAAAATATAGAAAATTTTTGTCCCCAAGCTGTTATTGGATTATGGAAATATGTGGGTGTAGAAGAATGGTGGGGTGGAGAAGGATAGGAGGAGGGGTGAAGGTTCATTTACATATGCATGTTGGTTGTGTATGAAAGAGGGCAGAGCACAAAGGGTGGGAGTGTGGATGGCATGAGTGATACACCCGAACTAGCCCTCTATACAGCTACTCAGAAAAAAATTAAAATAAATAAATAAAATCTTTGCAGATTATGTAAATTATACAGCAGCTTGACTACGGGAAATACTTTCCTCTATTAGATGAGCAGCAATTTCTTATATCTAGACACCTTTAAAGTAGACCTGGTGAAAAATTACATGTAGTAAGTGTATTCAAGTATTTTTCTTTAATTAATGCTTCTGTGTGGATGCAATTTATTATTAAAACTAGATATTGGCCCAATTCACTAAATCGGAAAAAAAAACGTGTAATCCGATCCGATCCTTACTGTTGCCTAATGTAAATAACACGCACAAATTAAAACACACTGATCTATCTCAACTTTTAGCATTTAAAAAAAAAATCATCTACTACTGCCACATCTAAAAACACTGTTTAAACACAATAAAAATCACTTTATAAATGATAAATCGCTCACCTGAGATAAACAACCTATCTTGTCCCGGTTTGGGACAAGATGAATCCATTAGTATTATGAAATAAAACAAACTACACCATTTCCCGTGTAGCCACAGACATCCTCTTCAAAATCCAGCAGGGTTTAATAATCTAAAAACAGAACTTTAACGGAAAATCTTAACCAAACTCTGCGTCAATTCTAATTGGCGTTTGACTGACATCCACATCTTCCAATTGTAGACACTTTGGATGACACGCCGTAAAGCGAGATGTCTCACGTGAACAACAGCTCAAATGTAAGTGAAACCTGTTAGTAGTTGCTGCCTCTTCAAGGTGTAGACTTGAGAGTTGACAGATCTACATTATTGATATTTGTTAAATACATATAAAGTTGTACTTTAAATTTTATTTTAAATGTTTGTACGGTGCTATTAAACAAGTGTGATGTTGTAGGTTCTGTATTTATTCCTTTAGAATATTTGTTTCACAGTCTGAGCATTGTTATTTAGACAGCTAGTTTAACCATGGTGCATTGAGACGTATTATTACTGCTTAGTTGTTTGAGAGGAGAAATGACGGTATCGGATCGGTATCGGCAGATATTCAATTTGCAGTATCGGTATCTGTATCGGACATAAAAAAGTGGTATCGAGCCAGCCCTAATTAAAACATATATAAACAATGATTTAGGTGAATAATAATAAGATAACATTGACCTTGTGGCATGGTGGTGCAGATGGCAGGGTGGGTGCCGCACTGCGACATGGTTCCTGTGAACCTAAGTTCACTCGCCATCCTCACCTTCAATCACTGCCTGTCAAAAGATTAGCATGCTTTCAAATTGGGTTTTCCTTGGGTACTACGGTTCCTCCAGCCTTTCAAGAACACGCAAAAGGTGCACTGACTACTCTGTACTGCCCTGTCAAGGGTCTATCTGTCAGCTCAAATAGCCATGGGTCAGTGAGGCCGAAAAACTGCTGAGGTGCTGCCGGGTTCCCTGCAGGACGTTCACTGAGTATGTCTACTTGCTGTGTTTCGTGTAGCCTTCTCAGTGCCGCACATGTGTGTGTGTTTGCTTGTGAGCAGAAAGAGTAAGACCACTTCCACATGTATGAATTGCGTCAGGTGAAGTTATCCGAGGGAAAGGAGTCCTGCTGGAAGCGTTAAGCCTGGTGTGAAACACACTCTGATGTTCTGCACATAGTGCTCGGATCACACCGCTTACTCCTACATGAACCCTGCGGGACATTCAGGGACCCACGGACAGTGGTGTATAGTAACGAAGTAATAATACTTCGTTACAGTACTTAAGTAGTTTTTTGAAGTGCTTGTACTTTACTGGAGTATAAAAATTTTACTCCGTTACATTCGCTGTATGTAAATTCGTTACTCGTTACTACAAAATGAAAGGTAAATGATGTGAGATGTGTGACGGACTGCACGCTGGTTTGGCGAATCTGCGCTTGTGAGTTAAACACATTAATGCGCATGTGCAAACGTTCCCTAAAAGCTATCGGAGTTTTCTAAAAGTGCGTCGTTCACCCAAAGACACACAAATATGGACATTTCAGAAGCTCCAACACACTGATGTAAGTTAACAATGATTAACAAAGTAAAGCTGCAGAATCAGCGGTTTTTAAATATTATTAGCATTAACATTGTTCAGATATCTTCCTACCATTTTTACCGATTACATTCGAACCACAAATAAAACGTTTCATAAATCATTACATTTGTTTGGAATTCATTGACTGCAAAACTCATGAAGACACGTCCATTATTTTTAAAAACTCACCTACGGACAAATATTTCCTCAGATAACTTCTGTATTAGACCGGTAGAGGAGAGATTCATGGTGCTGAGGAACATGCAGCACATCTTTAACCCTTTAATCATCTCAACAAGAACTCAACTTATCCAACTTATTATTCATGATTTTTCAGCTGTTGGCTTCAAGTTAGAAATTGTGTTTTCTTAAAGTAAGAATACCAATATTTTTTTTGTTTAACACATGCCATTCAGTGAGTAGATACGGCCCCAAAGAATATTATTTAAATACAGCTTATTTTACTCAAATATTTTGATTTAAATTAATGGTAGAACAGATCATTAAAGAGATAAAAGTGCCACACGTTTTGTTAAACTCTCCTGAGTTTTGCTTTAAATTAATTATGCCAAAATTATTTTTTTGTTATTGAAATATACTACCCAAATAAAAAAATGGGACAGTATAGAAAATGCAAATAAAATAGATGCAGTGTTTCTTACATTTACATCGACTCACATTCTAAAAACGTTGGAGCAGGAACATTTAGGGCTAGTAATAAGTTAAAAAAACAACTAAATAATGATGTGATTTCAAACAGGTGATGTCAACAGTTGATTATGATCATGAATTGGCACAAATCATGTTCAGATGAAAGGAAGAAAACAGGTTAATTGTTAAGGTGGTTTACAGGCTTAAAAGAACAATCTTTATATTTAAAATGATCGCTTCCATTTACACTAACAACATTTACTTTTACTTCTACTTTTAATACTTAAGTACATTTAATATCAAATTACTTTTGATACTTAAGTACATTAAACATCAGATACTTTTAGACTTTTACTCAAGTAATATTCTAAAAGGTGACTTTTACTTCTATCAAAGTAAATTTCTGGTAAGATACTTGTACTTTTACTCAAGTATGGCCCTCCGGTACTTTATACACCACTGCCCACGGACTGTCTGAGACAAAGCTACTCATAACGTTACTCATGGTTGTACTGAATCATAACATTTTTAATTTTTGTCTTACTTTGCTTTCCGCCATCTTTCTGCCATTGCAGCTCTAGTTGAATTATGGGATAGATTAACGGACCGCAAGTGTGCTGTGTTTGCATACTAAATGAATACTACATATTCGGATACACTACCCGCTCTCGCGTACTGCTTTCACGTACTGTTCCGTATGGAAGTGTGCAATTTCGGACGCAGCCCACGTCTTTGCATGTTGAATTGATCAGTGCATGTACAGCGGTATACATATACCTCTAGGAAAATGTATACATAAGGTAACATTTGTGCTCTTTAATTGTAGAAGGCAGCACTCTTTATTTGCAATTGTTCTTGAGTGAGTTAAGAAACCATGATAAAGAGACCAGATCAGATGTACAGCAGATCCCTCACACTATTCTGAACAAGTGACCGGAACAGACAGGTCACCAGACACGACACACCTAATGAAAATGATAACTTACTAATTATAAGAACATGACCATGAAATGCACCATAAATCAAATCATAACAAAGCAGCTCTTTACATAAATGCTCTCCACACTATTCCAACCATTACATCCTCACTCACTGTCCATTTTATCAGCTCTGAATCAGCTTTGAAGTTCTACAATTACTGACTGTAGTCAATCTGTTTCTCTGCATGCTTTTTTACCTGCTGTCACCCTGTTCTTCAATGGTCAGGACCACCACAGAGCAGGTATTATTTAGGTGGTGGATCATTCTCAGCACTGCAGTGACACTGACATGGTGGTGGTGTGTTAGTGTGTGTTGTGCTGGTATGAGCAGATCAGACACAGCAGCGCTGCTGGAGTTTTTAAATACCGTGTCCACTCACTGTCCACTCTATTAGACAATCCTACCTAGTTGGTCCACCTTGTAGATGTAAAGTCAGAGACGATCGCTCATCTGTTGCTGCTGTTTGAGTTGGTCATCTTCTAGACCTTCATCAGTGGTCACAGGACGCTGCCCAAGGGGTGCTATTTTCATTGATCTCACAGATGAACATGCTCTTCTATAGCTGTTACATGCTTTTTGAAGCCAAGCTCATTTTCCAGATGTTTCCTTTATTTTGTCTACTAACTTTATTATTATTATTTCTCTTTCTTTCCACATTGACAAAACAGTATATCAAGCTATCAGCTTACATTACCAATACTATTTTGTGACATGTTCAGGACATACAGTATGAGTAAGTACAGTGCTGCAGCATGTTGTGCTGTCCAGTGTTAGGTTGGCATTTGTGTGGGTTTACTTTTTCTTCTAATCCCCAGAAACATGCGGACTGTAGACCGGTTACTTTAAATTGTCCTTATGTGTTCGCGAGCATATTGCGAGTGTGCTATGCACTGTGATGGATTGGTGTATTGTATTCCCACTTTGCACCCAGTGTTTCCAACGACCTGAATCTGAACGAGACAGTTATTGAATAAAGTTATTGAATGTATAAATGATTAATTTAATTAATAAAAAGCAAAGCTACCTGGATTGTAAGGTAACTCTATTTAAGGTTAGTTAATCAATTCTCAGGGCCCCTAAGCAATTGCCTGTACTGTAAGTAAGTTTCATCCAAATTGAAAAGTCGACTTTGTTAGATTTTAAGATATTGTAACATCTGAGTATATTAAATCATTTATTAATTATCTGTTTTACCACTGTTTTATTCTAATCTGGGTTGCAGTGGGTACAATTCACTGTGTGAGTACAGGTTGCCAGATATTCACAGATCAAACACATTCACACCTAGGGGGGATTTTTGTAGCTCCAGTTAACCTGACTGCATGTCTTTGGACTGTGAGATGAAATCGTAGCTCCTGGAGGAAGCCCACATGGACACGGGGGAACATCCAAACTCAATACAGAATGGACCCGGACTATTTCACTTGGGAATCATACCAAGGACTCTCTTGCTGTGAGGAGACAGTGCTACCCACCAAGCCATCATGCCACCCTCATGTCTGGATACAGTGGAGTGTATATGGCTATAATGCCTATAACTGTCAGTATATGAGATTCTGAATGACGGATGAATTGCTGATCTGGGAGTTCTTCCTTCGAATCAACATAACCCAAACTGTACCGCTACCACATTTCATGTTTCCACTCACTGCTTTAGCAACTGTGACAAATTTAGAAGGACGTAGGCTAATTGTATTGGAAGTGAACTTTGTGTTCTCATCCTTGCAAAGGTTGGGTTTAGTCCCCAACAAAGCACCGTTCCTGTCGATAACATCCCCTCTTAGTGTTTACCCTAACAGCCCCGGCTCCTCCTCAGCAAAAGAAACACATTTAATTAGAAGAAGTTAAGGCAAGCTTTAATTAAGCAGCAGGCGAGCACTCACTTTGTCACTTGCGCCCCCCTCCCATCTTCCTCCCAACCTTCCCCACCTTCTTGTTCACAGAACAATGAGTGCTGGTAAAATTTAATTTGCTCTTTGTTAGGTTTCAGATTTTGCTCTTTCATGGCAGTTGAAACAGTAAGAGAATCAAAGCTGCACACCCGCTCCTTTCTCTCCGACGCCTCATTCTTCCACTCATCTCTCCGACTTAAATATAGTAACCATGGCAATGCAAGTCCGTATCAAAAGAGCCCATCAATTTTTGTAGAAAGATTTAATTCTGAAACAGAAAACCTGGTCAGAACCGCACAGATTCCAGGCTGGCCGGTGTGTGTGTGTGGACTGCTGGGCTTCACGTAGCACATGATTCGACAGTCTGGTCATTTTTGACTTAGTTCTTGCTGTGCAGTATTGACATGTTGACACAAAGTGGTTTTCCAGGAGGACAGTGCTCATATTTCAATCAGCATTAACTAAAAAAACATTGGACTAAAAAGCAAGAGTGACATGTGGGGACACGGCCAGAAAACTGTAATTTTTCCTGTTCTGGAGTCCTGAAAAGAAAATGACCTAGAAAAAGTAAAAGGGAAACCCTTGATTTGTGTTACACGTCAAAGTGGGTCTGTTTTCTGGATTGATTCGTGGGAATTCTCTGGATTCAGATAATACTACACTAAATACAAATGTCAGTATTTTGATATATTAACATATTAGCCTACATTTGCCTAGATAAGGTCTATAAAAAGCAGTAGATGGTAGATAACAGTAGATAAATCTAATACATTTGCAGCATTCAGCAGATGTTTTTATCCAATTGACTTACAATTATGATTAAATACAATTCAAGCAATTAAAAGTAAAGGGGGCGGCACGTGGCTCAGTGGGTAGCACTGTCGCCTCACAGCAAGAAGGTCCTGGGTTTGATCCCCAGACGGGGCGGTCCGGGTCCTTTCTGTGCGGAGTTTGCATGTTCTCCTTGTGTCTGTGTAGGTTTCCTCCGGGTGCTCCGGTTTCCACCCACAGTCCAAAAACATGCAGTTAGGTAAACTGGAGACACTGAATTGCCCTATAGGTGAATGGGTGTGTGTATGTGTGTGTTTGTGTCTGCCCTGCGATGGACTGGTGCCCCGTCCAGGGTGTTACTGTGTGCCTTGCGCCCATTGAAAAGCTGGGATAGGCTCCAGCACCCCCCCTCCATGTGGATAAGCGGTTAAGAAAGTGAGTGAGTGAGTGTGAAGGGCCTTGCATAGGGGCCCAACAGTGGCAATTTAGAGGTGGTTTGGCTTGAACCAGCAACCTTCTCTTTACTAGTCCAGCACCTTCAATAACTTCTTACTTTTTGGCAAGTTCCTTTATGGTTCCAGCAAGACCCTGTGCGCAACATGAGGCTTATAAAGACATGATTTAACAGGTTTTTGTGATAAGTGTTGTTTGCACTGAGCACTGACCTTAACCTCACTGAACACTTCTGGGATGAATTAAAACATTGATTGCAAGACAAGCCCTTTCAGACACACTTCTTTGTCAACATGTTGGTGAGGAGTCAACTGGTTTCAGAAAATAGTGTACATAGACTGGATGTGCACAATTAATCTGCATCAATTATTTACAATTTTATACTAATCATACACTGAGGTGCAGCGTGATGTGTGATTAAAAATAACAGCATTTATGAATACATATTGGCATAGCAGATTACTGTCTGGGGTGAATGAATGTCATATGAAAAGTTGAATAAGCTTTTAAATTTTATAATATGGATTACCTTGCACTATGGACTGCCTTGTACTATAGACTGCCTTGCACTATGTGCTGCCTTTTACTATAGACTACCTTGCACTATGGACTGCCTTGCACTATGGACTGCCTTGCACTATGGACTACCTTGCACTATAGACTGCCTTGCACTATAGACTACCTTACACTATGGATTGCCTTGCACTATGGACTACCTTGCACTATAGACTGCCTTGCACTATAGACTGCCTTGCACTATGGACCACCTTGTACTATGGACTGTCTTGCACTATGGACTACCTTGCACTATAGACTGCCTTGCACTATGGACTACCTTGCACTATGGACTACCTTGTACTATGGATTGCCTTGCACTATAGACTACCTTGCTCTATGGACTGCCTAGTACTATGGACTGCCTAGTACTATGGACTACCTTGTACTATGGACTGTCTTGCACTATGGACTGCCTTGTACTATGGACTACCTTGCACTATGGACTACCCTGCACTATGGACTACCCTGCACTATAGACTACCTTGTACTATAGACTACCTTGTACTATAGACTACCTTGCACTATGGATTGCCTTGTACTATGGACTGTCTTGTACTATGGACTGCCTTGTACTATAGACTACCTTGCACTATGGACTGCCTTGCACTATGGACTACCTTGCACTATGGACTGCCTTGCACTATGGGCTACCTTGCACTATAGACTACCTTGTACTATGGACTACCTTGTACTATGGACTGCCTTGCACTATAGACTACCTTGTACTATGGACTACCTTGTACTATGGACTGCCTGGTACTATAGACTATCTTGCACTATAGACTGCCTTGCACTATAGACTACCTTGCACTATAGACTGTCTTGCACTATGGACTGCCTTGCACTATGAACCGCCTTGCACTATAGACTGTCTTGCACTATGGACTGCCTTGCACTATAGACTGCCTTGCACTATGGACTGCCTTGCACTATGAACCGCCTTGCACTATGAACCGCCTTGCACTATTGACTGCCTTGTACTATTGACTGCCTTGTACTATAGACTGCCTTGCACCATGAACCGCCTTGCACTATGGACTGCCTTGTACTATGGACTGCCTTGTACTATTTACTGCCTTGTACTATGGACTACCTTGTACTATAGACTGCCTTGCACTATAAACTGCCTTGTACTATTAACTGCCTTGTACTATGGACTACCTTACACTGTGAACTGCATTGCACTCTAAACTGCCTTATACTATTGACTGCCTTGCACTATTGACTGCCTTGCACTATAGACTGCCTTATACTATAGACTGCCTTGCACTATAGACTGCCTTGCACTATAGACTACCTTGCACTGTAGACTACCTTGCACTATAGACTACCTTGCACTATGGACTACCTTGTACTATAGACTTGCACTGAGTAGTTCTACAACAGGTCTAATGTTGACTGCTGCTGTGGTAACATACATGTGTTTAAGCCAGATATACAGTCTGCAGTTAAATACCATGTTTCTAACCACAGCATTTTACTACAGTATGCACAATGTTGCAAAATGTATGTGGAATCCTCTTTTAATTATTAGATTAAGGTGTTTCAGCCACACCCATGGCTAACAGTGGGTCACTTCTATAATTAAGGCCTATTTATAGTACACAATAATAAGAGATCAGCTTTTTCTCTACTATTTCAGCCCATTGTTTCCCTTCTGACAAAAAAAGCTTGAGAACTTTTGTGATGCTCTGGTTACTTTTAACACGCACAGCTCTGACAAAGCATAAACCAAGCTTTATGAAGAGCTATAGAGAGATGGGAGACGTTTGTCAGACACTTCCAGACGCGTTTTGCTGAGATCTGAGCAGTGTTTAGAAAAAAGAAAAGTACGCTGACATCTCATCCAAACTCAATCCCACTGATTAAAGCTTACATCGTCATAACAGCACAGCAGCAGATCAGAACGGTAGTTTTTCTTTATTAAACTTTCATAAAGGTTTATAGTGATGATGCATAATGGATGAGGCAGAAGGTCGAGACAAGATCATAAACTCTAATACACACGACGTCTAGCACTTCCAACCCAAACACACACCTTCACTGGAAATCAAATCATGTCCTGAGTGCTGTATTTACAGCACTGTGAAACTTTCCCACTCTTGTTTGTTATGTGTGTTGACACCATGTTAAGTAAATCTTCCTTTTTTGCAGTCAGGACGTGTGGCTTTGAAATAATAAGTGAAGTCTCGTGTCTCCGAGGCTCTGTCTGTGCCGCCTTTGTTCCCAAGCTGGTGGGTGTGTGGGTTGACGTTGACACTGAAGAAAAGTTCTGACCTAAAATAGAAATAGCAATGGAACTGGTTTCAGGTCAGCAGATGAAAGAAATAAATTCAAGTGTGTTTCTTTGCATTAATCACCTCTTTTTGGAACTCCATTTATAGTGGTGTGTTTCATCAGTCCCCTTAACGCCATATAATAGTGACCTTCTCCTCATATCACTAGACACTGTAGTAAAGGCTTCTGCTAGAAAAAAAAATGGTCTAGCTTTGAATAGCTATAGCATGACATGTTTGCTGTTATTATTATTAGCAAACCATTTTATTTTTGAGGCTCATGTAGAGTAAATGTAAGTTCCATGTGGCTGATAACAGCAGAGCCTGAAATCTGGGGTTTGAATCCTGGGCTGGACTCACAAATACAGAGGGCACATGGTGTTATGTGAACCTAACTGTTGAGGGGAATGAGGGGCGTATCAGTGCACCCTTAGTGCAGATCCCAAGCCCAGATAAATAGGAAGGTTGCGTCAGAAAAGGCATCTGCCGTAAAAACTGTGCCAGATCAAATATGCTGACAAATGATTCGCTGTGGTGACCCCTAAAAATATGTGAGCAGCCCATGATGGACAGATAACAAAACAGGAACCTTTCCAAATATGATACACAAATAAAACATCCCAAACATGAACCAACTGAACTATTTGTATAATGCTTTTAACACTGGATTTTGCCTCAAAGTCACTTTACAGATTCACCTTTAATGAGCAAGCCCAGGACAACAGTGGCAAGACAGCCTCAAACATACAGGCTCAGCCTCAGAAGGGTAAAAACGTACATGTCAGAATCACCTTGGAGTAATTAATTAATTATGATTTAATATCATGTTTTACACTTTGGTTACATTCATGACAGGACAAGTTGTAACTGGTTACACAAGATTCATCAGTTCACGTTTTTATTGTCAAACACAGTCATGGACAATTTTGTATCTCCAATTCACCTCACCTTGCACGTCTTTGGGTTGTGGGTGGAAGGCGAAGCTCCCAGGGGAAACCAAACATGGGGAGAACATGCAAAATCCACACAGAAAGGACCCGGACCACTCGACCTGGGAATTGAACCCAGGACCTTCTCGCTGTGAGGCGACAGTGCTACTTACCAAGCCGCCGTGCCACCCCCACCTTGGAGTAAAAAATTGCTTTAAAAACATAAGATAAAAAAAACAAGTTAAACATTTGTAAAAAATAAAGTAATTAATAATAATAAGTTAATGGTGCGGACAAAGACCACCTTCAGCTCATCGCTTCACAAGTACACAGTCGAATCTTGAATTGATTTTCTTTGTGTGTACTAGAGACTGGAGGTGATGCTTGTCCATAAACCGGTGCCATGCACAGGTTGTACTTTAGTACTGGACCCAGTGATACCAGGATGGGCTTTTCATCCACCACAACCCAAACCAAGATAAAGTAATTAATAATGATGAATGAATACATATAAACATAAAAATAAGAAGCTCCACTGTGATTTATAATAATAATAATAATAATAATAATAATAATAATAATAATAATAATAACAATAATAATGATAATAATAAGAAGAAGAATGATAACAATGAAAATAATAATATAATAACAATAATAATAATAATGATGATGATGATAATGATAATAATAATAATAATAATTAATGCTGGGTCTGTTTATATGGTGTTGTGCCTTGGGGTGCAGTTCACTTAATAAATCAGCAATAATCAGTCTTTGTAGCTCTGACCCTGAGTGCCAGTAAGTCTTGTTGGTGTCAATCTGAACAGGTCTCAGAACTAAAACCTTTGGTACACAACTGGTGGCTAATAAGATTTCTGATGCCAAATAACCTATAGTAAACAAAAGGCTCCTACCAAAAACAAAAAGCAATAGTACTCATTGGTTTTGGTACACAAACTGCCTCTAAGTTGTACGCTACTCCCAAAGTTGGCCGCGGTACGAGTCTGATGCAATATCACGTGCTTCTGTGTTTGTTATGGATAAAGTTCCTGGGTGCCTATGTGTGTAGTATGTCCAGGCTTGCCCATACTGGGCATGGTCTCTTAGACACACATTGTTCTGTACCTGTGTTATTAACCACCCAGTCTCCGTGCCAGGCCCCCGACTGAGACTCCCCGCAGGTCCCATCGAAGGACAGGATTGTACCAAAAAGTAATTCGCACATCTCTTCATTTGGGTTATTTATTTGATTAGGGGTGGTGCGGTGCAGGAGGCCCAGGAGGTGCGGGAGGCCAGGTATTTCAGCCGGGACCGGCTGCTCCAATAGGCCTGGCAGAAGGATGAGATTGGGGTCCTGCCATCGCAATCTTCAGCTGGCGCCAGCGCCGGAGGGAGCCTGCGCCCTCCCACTTTTAAATAGAGAGAGGAATCTTTTATCTGCCTGTATTACTTTCCCTATTCCCAAAAGCTGCCCAGCTGGCCCGCAGAGCTGCTTCAGCCCAAGTCATTATCACTCCACCATGACTTGTCACTTTCAGATGACTTGATATATTTAAATGTAACTGGTGATTGCTGAAAAGCAAAAAAAGAAATAGATGTATCACCAACTGATGGGGAGAGGTGACATTAATCTAACCAGTGTTCCGCCAGGGCTCTCTTTTTTGCCTCTTTCTCTTTTAATCTCTCTTTTTTCACTTGTTTGCCATATATTTTGTTCGACCACTCTGGGTGGTGGAGTGTGTATGTGTGTGTGTGTGTATGTGTGTGTGTGTGTTCATGTGCAGAGTAGATCTGTATTGAGCGTCCTACTGCCTTCAAACAAACAACGCCCTCACGCATCGAAAACAACGCCCCCATGCTGTATATAATGTCAGCTCTTCTCATACAACCAAGTTCCTAAGCTTCCATTGATGCCAAAAATAAATGGACTCAAATTCAATCCTGAACACTTTCATAAGAAGTAGAACCAATGATGTTAGTACACGACAAGCTGCCAGGACAGTTTTAATTCACCTTTATGTAGGTTCTACAGGTCTGTACAGGTCTGGAACTGTACTAGAGGGGTGTGATATCATTTTTCTAGTACACAGGTGTCAAACTCAATCAAAGAGAGGGCCAAAATTAAAAACCAGGACTATGACGAGGGTCAAACAGGGTCAATATTTATTAAACAGGATTTTGTTTATTAGGATTTTAACGTCATGTTTTTACACTTTGGTTACACTCATGACAGGAACGTTAGTCTCTCATTACACAAGATTCATCAGTTCACAAGGTTATATCAAACACAGTCTTGGAAAATTTTGTATCTTCAATTCACCTCACTTGCACGTCTTTGGACTGTGGGAGGAAATCGGAGCACCCAAAGGAAACCCACACGGACACAGGGAGAACATGCAAACTCCACACAAAAGGACCCGGACCGCCCCACCTGGGGATTAAACCCAGGACCTTCTTGCTGTGAGGCGACAGTGCTACCCACTTAGCCACCGTGCCGCCCTGAGCGTAATTGACCTCTGACCTCGGATGAAGGTGCAGTAGAGTGGGGGTAAGGTGCATGTTTATTGTTGCAGTGCATTCTGGGTAGTATCAACGGTGTGCAGCCTACATACTGGCAGGCCGGATATAGTTGTACCTCGGCCCGGATGTGGCTTGTGGGCCTTGAATTTGACATGTCGGTTAGTAGTTACTAGTAGATATTCCATCAGTCGGTGTTTTGAAAATGCTGCAGTCTAATATGTTATTCCAAAATGTCCCATAAAAATGAAATTAGCTTAAAATCGGGCGACTGCAAAGGCATGTGATTTACATCTATTGTACACTAGGAGCATTATTATTCCTATCATCATAAAAATGTGCTCTCATTTAACAGGGAATTAGTCAGATATTGTGATTTACACTAACCCTTCCATGCCTGCATAATGCCCTCAGAACATAGATCCTTAATAGATTTCATCTAAATACTATTTTCCTGGTGTTTGCCACACCTGTGGTTGCCCATGTCAAGGATTTGCCAAGTGCATGATGGGCACTTATCGCTAGATTGAGAATGAGGCGAATCCCCACACACCTGGTAAAAGGAAATTAGAACCCCTGGTGCAGAAGGTAGAATAATACTATGACTAAAGAGACACAATCTAAAAGGAACGAATGTAGAAAGTAAAGCAGCCAAGCTACAGAATATGAGGTCCTTAACCCACTATAGAGAAACAGAGGATAGCACAGGAAGAGCAAAGTGATGATTATACCACCTTTGAACTAGACAGGGAGAGCTGAGACTGTTATGAACCCTATCCAACACATAAATTTTTTCCCTATTATTTTCTGTATTGTGCATGGAAAGTCATGCGATGAACATGCAAATACTTCACCACCAGTGCATATGCAATGAGCCAAGTCAGCATCCCTCCCTCAGGCACAGCCAACTGTGCATGTTTGGATGTCGGGCCAGGTCGATAGCATTGCCTGTAATTCAAACTCAAGAGCTTGAGGCATATGCAGCAATGCATAGGCCCTGCACACACACCTAGACCCTTGAGTACATCACTGATGCTCAATCTTACCCACAATTTTTTTTTACATTTAATGTATTATTTTGTTGCCAAACTGACACGTTTCACCTGAGTGACACAACTAATCAGGTGAAGAACAATTCAACTTAAAATCATGATATAGCAATGTGCATGACTGCTTATAGAGTGATCGCTCTTTCCAAACGATCCAAACACATTAGGACGAAGGGTTAAGTCACCTGGCCCAGTCGCATCACCCCCTTTCCCCCAACGTGCCACTTCTGCATGGGTTATTATATCCAGCTGCGAGATAAATCCACTTGACTTCTCTGAAGGATTAAATTATTTACACATTTCGAAAAGACTTAAATATGGCCAAGCCCACTGCCATGGCCTCATGAAGATTTAATCAGCATAATTTCCTAACAAGAGGGCTCAAGCACCGAGGAAAAAATAAGCAAGGAGAAGTGGGATGGCGAAACTCGGCGTGTTTGTGTGTGCTCTTCGAGAGCTGACGAGGAAAACAGTGAAGCTCGAGTGTTAGAACGTGATTGACACCCAGCTGAAGCCCATCCGTCAGATGAATGGTCTCTGCACTTGTCCTGTGCTACATCTGAAGGGCTCTTGTCACCTTGTGAGTCGTCACTTAAAGATGAATTGTCAAAACAACAGAGCTATAGTTTGTAACAATGCACAGAAATACCCAGTAGTGCTATCTGAACCATTAGCATCTGTGTACTTGGGTTTAATGTTATTTCATAACTCCGGATAGTAAAAAAGTCTTAACTTTTGGAAAACCTCAGTGTAAGTTCAATTCTAAGTTTCTCTTTGTATAGTTTGAGGAAAATTGAATGTAAACTGGCACCTATAACAGCGGGCAGCACTGTGGCGCAGTGGGTAATGCTGTCATTTATAAATAATAATAATAATAATAATAATAATAATAATAATAATAACAATAATAATAACACACACAGGGACATTTTAATAGCTCTAGTTGGCCTGACTGCATGTTTTTAGACTGGAGCACACAGAAGAAACCCACACAGACACAGGGAGAACATACAAAATCCCACAGAGAGGACGCTGGCTGAATCAAACCTAGGCCCTTCTTGATGTTAGATGACAGCGGTACCCACTGCTTCACCATTTCCATCAAAATGTTGGAATTTATGACCATTCAGCATGTGTGGGGTCAGGTACTGATGTTATAGTTCTTCAACAATCTATAACACTAATGACCAACTCTTTTTTAAAGGCTGGACTACACGCTGCAGAATATGCAAAGCAGAGCTAAATTTGCTTTAAAACGGCAGATAAAAGTGTGGACATGAGGGACCATTTAGTTTAAGGAGAAAACAAGGACACAACAGTGTTGTTGATGAAAAGCACCACTTTTACTTAGCACACCTGGTGCTGTTTTGCCTTTGGTCATTTCCATGACCTAGCTGAAGTACATTGGTGCCACACAGAAGACAACAAACCTGGTGCAGTATACTTTACATTACAAAAAAAGCTTGTTATAGGCTTTGGTTTAGATAAGAGTGTGAACAAATACCGTGATGGCAGCAGTATTAAGCAGATGATGTTTTGGGCTTTAACGTTGTATGTGCATGTGCCTTTATTAAAACCACTTGGTGTAAGTTGCAGTTTTTCCAAATTCAATATAACGATGAACACAAACATAATTTTTCAACAGCTTTGCCTTGTGAAGAACCTTTAGGCTAATAAGCATGAGTGAGTAAGTCAGTGAGTTATAACCTGATGGTTGTTTTATTATTGTTATTATTATTGTTATTAATATTATTGTTATTATTATTACTGTTATTATTATTATTGTTGTTGTTTTATTATTGTTGTTATTATTATTATATTATTATTGTTGTTGTTATTATTGTTATTATTGTTATTATTATTATTAATTGTAATAAATAAAAATAGCATTGTTATTGTTGTGTGTGTACAGTATATGTGTGTGTAATAAACTGGCAACCTGTCTGTGCTGTGTTTTGCCTTTTGTCCAATGGACCCTGACCAGGAGAAGGCTGTTGTAAAACAAACACTAAATGAATGTATGTAATACTATTTATTATTATTATTATTATTATTATTATTATTATTATTATTATTATTTTCTTATTCATTATTTTTTTGGGCTTTTCATATTTTTTTTTTTTATTATTATTATTTATATCTATTTTATTGTCTCTTTCCAATTTATGCTGAATGGTCATAAATTCCCACAGACACACTAATATCTTGTGAATTACTCAAATATCTTATAGTGATATTTGACTAGAGACTGTCAGTCAAAGGGGCGCAGGAAGAGGGCGGGGGTCTTTAATGGTTACAATTTGTACAAACTGGTGAAGTGAGTTTCTGAGCACATTCTGTGCTTACAGCTAAAGGGGGGCATAATAAAAAAAAATTATGTATAATGAAAATGAAAAAATAGAATAGTTTTGACTAGTGGTCTCAGACCTGTGGGACCCAGTTTTTATACACCTGGACATTTGACCATGAGCTTAGTGGACATCACTTTCCAAGACTTCCACTTTAAGATTCAGGAGTCATCTGGCCGAGTTTAAGCATAAGGAGCAGAAAACAAATGGCCTCACTAACTAAAGCACATCAATAGATCTATTTACAATTCTCTGCGTCAGTTAAGCTCCTCGGATGCTTGCAGTGGCGTTTCGTCAGTCCCTTGTCGGAGCTTTAATATTAATGCTCCTTGTAATTATCACCTTGTATGCTAATGTGAAGATAACAGACAACTGTGCCCTAAAGTAAATGAACTCTAGTCTTCATCAGTGCAATTAGACTTACCTCAACACAAGTTTTTTTTCCTCCAGCTTCATCGACATGTGCGAGCAGTTCATCCCAGACGTGCTTTGTGTACGGGACGAGGAGAAGAACTGGATGATTAAAGCAGGACTCTGTAGGGACGTTTTGGCCCGAGCCGTCTGGCTCCACGCTCAGGTGGGGCGGGAGGGTAATGATCAGATTACAGTGACTGGGAGCATGAAGTAAACATGGTGTTCAGAGAGGTGCTGTACCTTTCAGGTTTGGAGGTAACAAAGTGTTACAGAAAAGTTCGGGGCTGTGAGAGAGTTTCTTTGCTGTGGGTGAGGCTGGACTTTCATGCTAAACTCTTGGTCCCTGAGCTGTACTTTACTTAGGTTAAACTGAGCTCTTAGTTCTCAGATAAATCGGTCAGGGAGGCTTCTTATCTTCTTATCTTTCTTCATTAGCTATTCCTTTTTCTCCTTTTAAAGGCTCTTTTCACTTTCATCACCCTCTTTACATTTTCTATAGATATCCTGTATCATCCGGCTCTCATATTCCCACAATAATAATCTATTTCTAGGGTTCTATACAAACCTGGACTTAATAACAGCACGTTTTATGGTTAGTATTTTGTATTATACATTTACGGCATTTAATAGCCACATTTATCCAAAGCAGTTTACAATTTGGGGTTATTTACTGTATTTATTAGGATTTTAACATCATGCTTTACACACTTTGGTTACATTCATCACAGAAACGGTAGTTACTCCTTATACAAGATCCATCACTCCAAAAGTTTAATGTCAAACACAGTCGTGGACAATTTAGTATTTCCAGTTCACCTCACTTGCATGTCTTTGGACTGTGGGAGGAAGCCGGAGCTCCCGGAGGAAACCCACACAGACCACACAAACTCCACACCTGGGGATTAAACCCAGGACCCTCTTGCTGTGAGGCAACAGTGCAATTTGGGGTATTAGTTTGTATTAGTTACTAGTTACATATTAGTTCAGTACCTTAACTGCTGAGCCATCACTGCCATCATGTTTAAAGCAGTTGTAGCCTAGCGGTTAAGGTTACTGGACTAGTAATCAAAGGTTGTTGGTTTAATACCCACCACTGCCAGGTTGTCATTGTTTCGCCCCTAAGCAAGGCCCTTAACTCTCAATTGCTTGGACTGTATACTGTGAGTTGCAAAGCATCTGCCAAATGCTGAAAATGTAAATGTAAAGGAAGAAAATGTATATACACCGATCAGGCATAACATTAAAACCACCTCCTTGTTTCTACACTCACTGTCCATTTTATCAAGTCCACTTACCATATAGAAGCACTTTGTAGTTCTACAATTACTGACTGTAGTCCATCTGCTTCTCTACATACCTTTTTTAGCCTGCTTTCACACTGTTCATCAATGGTCAGGACCACCACAGAGCAGGTATTATTTAGGTGGTGGATCATTCTCAGCACTGCAGTGACACTGACATGGTGGTGGTGGTGGTGTGTTAGTGTGTGTTGTGCTGGTATGAGTGGATCAGACACAGCAGAGCTGCTGAAGTTTTTAAATACTGTGTCCACTCACTGTCCACTCTATTAGACACTCCTACCTACTCCTACTCCTACCTATCGCTCATCTATTGCTGCTGTTTGAGTTGGTCATTTTTGAGATCTTCATCAGTGGTCACAGGACACTGCCCACTGGGCACTGTTGGCTGGATATTTTTGGTTGGTGGACTATTCTCAGTCCAGCAGTGACAGTGAGGTGTTTAAAAACTCCAGCAGCGCTGCTGTGTCTGATCCACTCATACCAGCACAACACACACTAACACACCACCACCATGTCAGTGTCACTTCAGTGCTGAGAATCATCCACCACCTAAATAATACCTGCTCTGTAGTGGTCCTGTGGGGGTCCTGACCATTGAAGAACAGCATGAAAGGGGGCTAACAAAGCATGTAGAGAAACAGATGGACTACAGTCAGTAATTGTAGAACTACAAAGTGCTTCTATATGGTAAGCAGAGCTGATGACTTTTTTTTGTTAGATATTTTATGCTTTATATAAATACTGTTTTGTTCATATAAGTTCGTAGTGAAAAGATAACATGTCTATATATTTAAAGTGGATGCACTGGAAGTTTATTAAATAACAAAAACAAGAAAGACTGAACACGTGTTTCCTCCATTGTAAGCCATACACATCACAACACTATTTCTGTATCATGTTTATGCGTTTATGAGTTTATGGTTCACAGATTACATTCTGAAGGTGCAAAACTGCACCTATAAGGGTATCACCTAAGCAAAAAGCAAACATGCTAGTGTTAACATGTTAATGTGTGGGGTGTTTGGTGAAACATTTGATAACAGGTAACAGCACTCGAGGTCTGTGTGCATGCTTGCTGCTAAGATTTAGGAGTAAAACGGTATACACCAGAGGGTTTACATCACACAAAAAAAAAAGGCTGCTGTGTGTAGATGGACCTGCAGCTAGTGCACGTTTGTGAAGTGGCCTTGAAAAACAAAGTTAAACTAAATAAGTTAACAAAAATAATAGCAAAATACTTTCTTCTTTGAAATTATGTCTCCTGGGATTCTGTTTACCTTTTTATGCCTAATTACTTATCGAATATCTGAATTAATTTGAGCAAATAAATGCATTTGGTCTGAAACAAAAGAAATAATAAATATGTAATTTTTAAATAAAAAAAAATATTTTATACTTAGATGTGAAATTAATATTGATTTAATGCTGATGTGAAAAGTGCTGGAAAAGATTTTTGAGTGAATAAAAAGTAAAATAGCAGCAGTCATTTACAAACTATTAAAGGTGGAACACGGGACTGGCTTTTAGAAATCACTACTGGTATATAATCACCAGTCACGAAGGATCGTTTATCCCAATCCTGTCTGCTGTGGCTGCTGATATTCAGCTTACTATATTAGATGCTTACTATACACTGATGAGGCATAACATTAGGACCACATTCCTAACTGACTGGTCTGTGGCTGTGCAGCCCCATACGCAACAAACTGTGATGCACTGTGTATTCTGACATCTTTCTATCAGAACCAGCATTAACTTCTTCAGCAATTTGAGCTACAGTAGCTCGTCTGTTGGATCGGACCACACAGGCCAGCCTTCGCTACCCACGTGCATCAGTGAGCCTTGGCCGCCCATGACCCTGTCGCCGGTTTACTACTGTTTCATCCTTGGACCATTTTTGATAGATACTGACCACTGCAGACCGGGAACACCCCACAAGAGCTGCAGTCGTCTAGCCATCACAATTTGGTCCTTGTCAAACTCACTCCAATCCTTATGCTTGCCTATTTTTCCTGCTTCTAACATCAACTTTGAGGATAAAATGTTCACTTGCTGCCTAATATATCCCACCCACTAACAGGTGCCGTGATGAAGAGATAATCAGTGTTATTCACTTCACCTGTCAGTGGTCATAATGTTGTGCCTCGTCGGTGTATGTTATGCTCTGTAATGTGAACTATCAGTGTATTGTCTCCCAAGTTTATTATTATTTCTCTTCACACCATGCAAACACAAACTGAACTGCTGTTCCTCCAAACTTTTGACTTACCCTCCCACAGCATGACCGTCCAAACTCTGAGGTTTTATCATATTTTAGAGTTTTAATTCCTCCTTGTAAAAGTATTTAAAGCAAACACATCAAACACTGCCTTTGTATTTTTTACTTCCCAGAAATTCATTAAAAATCTTCTACATGTTTAGGTGGAAACCAGGCAACTACTTCTACTGGCATGTTCACTGTAATACACAGTGCTACATGATTCTGTACCAGATTTTTGAAATGTGTTGCAGGAATCAAATTTTAAATGTGTTTCTATTTACAAAATAAATAAATTAATTAAAAATAATAATTAAATAATTAAATAATAAATAAATAAATAAATAATTAAATAAATAAAGACAGGAATGCTGGTGGAACACAGTGCTACATGAATCTGTTCCAGATTTGTGAAGTGTCTTGCAGGAATCAAATTTTAAATGTGTTTCTATTTACTAAATAAATAATAAATTAAAAATAATAAATAAATAAATTAAAAATAAAAATAATAAATAAATAATAATTTATAAAATAATAAATGAATAAATAATAAATTTAAAAAATTATAAATAAGTAATACATTTTAAAAAATAATAAATAAATGAATAAATAATTAAATAAATAAGGACAGGAAAGCTGGTGAAACACAGTGCTACATGAATCTGTTCCAGATTTTTGAAATGTGTTGCAGGAATCAAATTTTAAATGTGTTTCTATTTACAAAATAAATAAATAAATTAATTAATTAAAAAATAATAAATAAATAAATAATCATTAAATAATACATTTAAAAAATAAAGAATAAATAAAAAAATAAATACAAAAATAAATAAATAAATGTATCAGTGCAATGCTTTAGTAGAAGTAAGTTGGCACAAAACTACAGACCTACAGATCTCTACAGAGCTCTGATGCATAATACAACAAAATACGCCAGTCTTCACCGATCTAAAGTCTTATACAATCACATGCAAAAGTTTGGACACCCTGGGTCAATTTCCATGTTTTCTTTATTTAAATAATTTTACAGGGGAAAAAATAACTTTTACAGATTTGATCACACAGTTATTGGTTACTTGCTGAATAAAACATAAAGGATATGATAAAATCAAACAGTGAAATGTGATGTGTGCAATACAAACATTATTCTGCAGTTATTTTCTTAATCCCCACAACTTTGCACTTTTCATCCTAAATATACAATCAAAACTCAATAGAAAGCAGAAAAAGAAACACTTTTATATTTTAAATAGTTTTAAACACAGTTAAACACACACGTGCAGACACATTTCATAGAGAAAGGTATTTCACTGAGTGAAGTGAAGCAGTCAGAATGTACAAGCTCGTCTGCAATAATCCATTCGTTCTGTTCTGTGCTGATTTGAGTACTAAGCCTGTACAATTATTTAAATCCGGCCGTTTAGTTGCAGCGTACACCTCGCCACAGGCCTCTGCCTCTGTAATCTTGCCTTCGGCCTTGCATTTCAAACGGACTCAATTCCAGTAAGGAATGCATGTGAAGAAAAGCTGTAGCGGCTAATCCGGACATTTAAGTTGGTGAAACTTACACCTGTCGTGTCTTAACTGAGTGGCCACGGCGGCTGATAGTCCGGCTGCTTTTCTCTAACCCTGCATTTTATCTCCAGGTCCCAACCTGTGTGTGTGTGTGTGTGTGTGTGTGTGTGTGGAGATGCAGGAAGTGCATAGGCATTAATGAAAAAGGAACAGAGATTGGAAAGATGCATGTAAAGCAGCAGTTTAACATGGTTTGAAATATTCTAATGCTTCTCAGCAGATTCATCAGTATCATTGTATCAGAAGATGTTAGCAACTTTATAAACAATGCCTGTAATGTTTTTATTTATTTATAATTAGTAAAAATAGTACATTTAATGTTGGCCTGTCGATAATGTGACTAGCTTGAGAAATGTAAACAAGACGTTTTTATCAGATACTTGCTTTTTTTTACATTTTCTATTTTTCCCACTTTTTCCCCCCCAATTTTTCTCCCCTAATCTAGTCGTGTCCAATTACCCTAATTGCTTCCTCTATACTGATTCGACCCTTCACCGCTGACTGTGAACGTACAGCACGGCATTTTTTCATCTGCAGGAGTCGAGTTCATACACCGACGGGCACTGTGTATGAAGGGCCACACCCCCATCAGCATTATTCCTCAGCCCTGTGCAGGCGCCATCAGGGGTCGCAGTTGCACCAGTTATGAAGACTTATGATCCGACTTTTTTACCCTCTAACCCTGAACGACAGCCAATCGTTGTTCATGCTGCCGCCCAGCCCAGTCGGAAAGACAGAGCTGAGATTCGATACGATGTATTCGAAACCCCAACTCTGGTGCGCTAGCATACTTTACCTCTGCGCCACCTGAGCGGCTAGATACTTGCTCTTTTATGATACTTGCTCTTTTATGATACTTGCTTGGGCGGCACGGTGGCTAAGTGGGTAGCACTGTCACCTCACAGCAAGAAGGTCCTGGGTTCGGTCCCCAGGTGGTACGGTCCTCCCACAGTCCAAAGACGTGCAAGTGAGGTGAATTGGAGATACAAAATTGTCCATTACTGCGTTTGACATTAAACTTGTGAACTGATTAATCTTATGTAACCGGTAACTACCGTTTCTGTCATGAAACAGACAACACAACTAGACAACCTATTTAGTAAAGTAAGGTTTGATATAGAAAGCATCACATTTGACTCAGTGCTGTTTTTTTTAACTGTCTCACAGTAAGAACTCGCTCCCATCCAAGTTTCTAGTGAGTTATCTTGTTAAAATCTAGTCTTGTGCGAAATAGGTGGGCTAATGTGTGTGTGTGTGTGTGTGTGTGTTTGTGTGTTTGGTCCTATTTGTTGCTGTGGGCATGTAGAGAAGGAATCAGTACAGGACATCTGCATACCAGCCTCAGGTAACATATAGAGGCTGGATTTGTTCTCTCTCTTTAACACACACACACACACACACCACAACAAAAGGGCCGCTGAGTTTTCCACATCTGTTTCATTGCAAACTTTTCCACTTTTAACACTCTTCTCTAGAGTCTGGTGCCATGGTGCCAGTCTCAGGCCGCTATGCTGGGTGAGCTGAGAGTGTGCGCTGGTGTGTGAATTTGCCTGTAGCTGGCGAGCAGTGTATATGTGTGTGTGTGGCTGGAGGTAATTGACTGGATGAAGAGGACTGGCTTTCTTCAGCCTCTGAAGGTTTGGACTTTAGAGTTAGCAGAACTATAAGAATGAGCAAAGGCTGGGCCAGATGCCAGCCGTGCATGTGTGTATGTGTGTGACTGTGCCCTCTTTCCGCAGAGCGGCGGAGGCACCATCTGCCTCCTTGTCCTGCAGGACTGGGCCCGTCCCCAATGGCCATCTCTGGCCAGGCTGTGGGCGAGAATATGGGCATCTTGTGCCAGGCTTTTGGAGGCTGGAGGGCACCAGGCTCTGACACACAGTCCCTCTGCACTCACCTGTGCCAAGCAGCACAGTCACTGCCAATGGGGACGTCCTGTCCCAAACTCGCTCTTCCTCTTATCCGTCTTCTCTCAGTAACTGTACAGATAACACAGTGATGTTATAGATCACAGTGTAAATGATCACACCCATCACAAGGTCTAATCAGATATTAGAATTATTCATTCACTTTTGGTAACCTTTGCATTCTGATCAGGATCACAGTGGGTACAGATCCAAATTAGAGCGGAGCAGTAATACATCCTGGACTGACTGTTAGTTCACCACAGAGCATCACAAATTCACTGATTTACTTAATTGGTTACACCTAGGGCAGTTTAGAGTGCACAGTGAACTATCTTAATTCTGATTAATTATAATGATGATGATTATACAGTATAATAATAATAATAATAATAATAATAATAATAATAATATTTGTTTACACCTAGGGCTCTTTGAAGTGCACAGTTAACTTTTTTATGTTGTATTATATAATTAATTATGATTATATTATTATTATTATTATTATTATTATTATTTAATAGCTATATAATAATAATAATAATAATAATAATAATAATAATAATATTCGTTTACACATAGGGCTCTTTAGAGTGCACAATTAACTTTTTTTATGTTGTATTATATAATTTATTATTATTATTATTATTATTATGATTATTATTATTATTATAATTATTATTATTATTACTATTATTATTATTATTATTATTATTATTATTATTATTATTATTATTATTATTATTATTATTATTATTATAAGGTGGTGTAAAATCTCACTGGTGCTATCAACCAACCAGGTTGTAGTAGGGGTGGGTCGGGGTGTCATTGTGCTCTCAGTATTGCATTAGGAAGAGCATCTGGGCGTAAAAATTGTGTGGTTTGCTGGGGCAACCCCCTAAATATGGGAGCAGCTGGAAAAAGTATTATTATTATTATTATTATCATTATTACTATTATTATTATTATTATTATTATTATTATTATTGTTGTTGTTGTTACTATTATTATTATTATTATTATTATTATTATTACTATTACTATTATTATTATTATTATTACTATTATTATTATTATTACTATTATTATTATTAATATTATTACTATTATTATTATTACTATTATTATTATTATTATTGTTGTTGTTACTATTATTATTATTATTATTACTATTACTATTGCTATTATTATTATTATTATTATTATTATTATTATTATTATTATTTTTATTATTATACTATGAACGATAATACTCATCTTTATTTAGCAAGGTGTTTACATTGTAGCTATAGTTAACTGTGAGCTGTAGTTGTTGAAAATCAGCGTTAAGTGCCGTGTGGTATTAAATGAAAGTAAAGAGCTGTTAGTGGCCAGTGTGAGGTGTGTATTTTAATCATTTTCAAATGTGGTTTACCATGTACATCTTTATTATAACTGGCCTTGATTGAGAGCTTTCTGTCACAAGTGTGTTGAATCCAGTCTGTGATTGATAATTCTGGTATACAATGCTTCTGCATCCAGGCTTCAGACTGACCACTAACCGTCAGTAAAGCTATGTTTAAATCCCACTGTGGACAAGAAAATAGGCAGCCAGTGGCAGGTCCTGCTGCTGTAGGAAAATAAAAAACAGTGTTGTAAAGTTTATGTGCGGATTCAGACATTTTTTACTGAATCATTGCCAATTACCAAATACTTATGTAGTGCTTAATTGTCTACATGAAAGACGTATTATTCTGCTCACGCAAATCACTGCAAGTGTTCATTTATCAACACATTAAAGTACTGTAGTGCATACAGATTAGTATCCTAATTAGGGTCGTGGGGGGTGCCACAGTTTATCCCAGCCCTCAATGGGCGCAAGGCACACCCTGGACAGGGCACCAGTCCATCGCAGGGCAGATACACAAACACATTCACACCTTAACACACACACACCTCTAAGACATTTTAGAAGCAAATTTAGTTTCTCTAATTAACCTGATTGCATGTCTTCCAACTGTGGGAGGAAACCGGAGCACCCAAAGGAAACCCACATAGACACAGGGAGAACATGCAAACTCCACACAGAAAGGACCCAGATTGCTCCACCTGGGAATTGAACCCAGGACATTTTTGCTGCGGGGCGACAGTACTACCCACCGAGCCACCGTGCCGGCGAGTCACATACAGTTAAATGTAAAATGGGACATATACTTGAGGTGGATGTGAATGCCATGGCAGTATTTGGCTTTTATTTGCACATTTAAAATGATAAAATTACCATAAATTACCACAAAACCTCCCATAATTATATAATATTTTAAAATTTCCCCCCATAAAAATAACATCTAAAGAACTTTGGTTTGTGGTGGGATATAAAGGATTTTCCGAAACAACCAGGACTTCAGGAATTCAGTCCTGAAAAGGTTAACTCCTTGAAGTTGATATACTGTCCCCCAGAATTAAAATGATTACAGACAGATGTGTAACACAACCACAGCAATCATGGTAACTTACCCATCAGACCAGAGCAGTATGGTGTAGCTGGAGCTGTGCACCACCTGCTATCCTCTCTGTATCTGTATCTTTGTGTGGGAGGGAATGGCCACTGATTCATCTACAGCTTTATTTTTCTGTACAGGACCTTGAAAAGAAAAAGACTCTTAGCAGACTTGAGGGTTTTATTTTAGATTCAGAGTGGTCGGGCAAAGAAGTGTCATGACACACTCTCAGCACACTATTATTTTGAACTTTGAGAGTGGAACGTTCTAGGGTTTGTGGAGAGACTGGTGGTGAGAGGCACATGTAGACACTTAATGTAAAAATGTAATGTAACCCATGTACAGTGTATCACAAAAGTGAGTACACCCCTCACATTTCTGCAGATATTTAAGTATATCTTTTCATGGGACAACACTGACAAAATGACACTTTGACACAATGAAAAGTAGTCTGTGTGCAGCTTATATAACAGTGTAAATTTATTCTTCCCTCAAAATAACTCAATATACAGCCATTAATGTCTAAACCACCGGCAACAAAAGTGAGTACACCCCTTAGTGAAAGTTCCTGAAGTGTCAATATTTTGTGTGGCCACCATTATTTCCCAGAACTGCCTTAACTCTCCTGGGCATGGAGTTTACCAGAGCTTCACAGGTTGCCACTGGAATGCTTTTCCACTCCTCCATGACGACATCACGGAGCTGGCGGATATTCGAGACTTTGCGCTCCTCCACCTTCCGCTTGAGGATGCCCCAAAGATGTTCTATTGGGTTTAGGTCTGGAGACATGCTTGGCCAGTCCATCACCTTTACCCTCAGCCTCTTCAATAAAGCAGTGGTCGTCTTAGAGGTGTGTTTGGGGTCATTATCATGCTGGAACACTGCCCTGCGACCCAGTTTCCGGAGGGAGGGGATCATGCTCTGCTTCAGTATTTCACAGTACATATTGGAGTTCATGTGTCCCTCAATGAAATGTAACTCCCCAACACCTGCTGCACTCATGCAGCCCCAGACCATGGCATTCCCACCACCATGCTTGACTGTAGGCATGACACACTTATCTTTGTACTCCTCACCTGATTGCCGCCACTCATGCTTGAGACCATCTGAACCAAACAAATTAATCTTGGTCTCATCAGACCATAGGACATGGTTCCAGTAATCCATGTCCTTTGCTGACATGTCTTCAGCAAACTGTTTGCGGGCTTTCTTGTGTAGAGACTTCAGAAAAGGCTTCCTTCTGGGGTGACAGCAATGCAGACCAATTTGATGTAGTGTGCGGCGTATGGTCTGAGCACTGCCAGGCTGACCCCCCACCTTTTCAATCTCTGCAGCAATGCTGACAGCACTCCTGCGCCTATCTTTCAAAGACAGCAGTTGGATGTGACGCTGAGCACGTGCACTCTTTGGACGACCAACGCGAGGTCTGTTCT
The DNA here is from genome assembly GCF_030014385.1 of Trichomycterus rosablanca. Taxonomy (NCBI): domain Eukaryota; kingdom Metazoa; phylum Chordata; class Actinopteri; order Siluriformes; family Trichomycteridae; genus Trichomycterus; species Trichomycterus rosablanca. Next base: position 6,364,556 of record NC_085992.1, on the reverse strand, counting down.
GAGTGGACCCTGCTCTTTTAAAACGCTGGATGATCTTGGCCACTGTGCTGCAGCTCAGTTTCAGGGTGTTGGCAATCTTCTTGTAGCCTTGGCAATCTTCTTGTAGTGCAACAATTCGTCTTTTAAGATCCTCAGAGAGTTCTTTGCCATGAGGTGCCATGTTGGAACTTTCAGTGACCAGTATGAGAGAGTGTGAGAGCTGTACTACTAAATTGAACACACCTGCTCCCTATGCACACCTGAGACCTAGTAACACTAACAAATCACATGACATTTTGGAGGAAAAATGACAAGCAGTGCTCAATTTGGACATTTAGGGGTGTAGTCTCTTAGGGGTGTACTCACTTTTGTTGCCGGTGGTTTAGACATTAATGGCTGTATATTGAGTTATTTTGAGGGAAGAATAAATTTACACTGTTATATAAGCTGCACACAGACTACTTTTCATTGTGTCAAAGTGTCATTTTGTCAGTGTTGTCCCATGAAAAGATATACTTAAATATCTGCAGAAATGTGAGGGGTGTACTCACTTTTGTGATACACTGTATATTATACAGCTTTCAGTGAACCTGTATGAGCGGAGGCAGAATGAGGTGACCAGGCTTTTGCCAGGGCAGGCAGGGTAAAAGCTTGCCGGTCTGAAGAGGTCAGTTTCTGCCAGGCAAATGAGGAGAAATCAAAAGAGAAATTATAAGATGCCAGCTTACAGTCCAGTCCAAGGTGAGACCTCAGCTTAATGCAATGCACATATACAGTATGTGTATACTTGATCAAATGCATTAAATGAAAACAGCTATAGCATGTTATTATTATTTACAATTTATTTATTTATTTATTTATTTATTTATTTATTTATTTATTTATTTATTTATTTATTTATTATTATCATTATTATTATTAAAATGTGATTTAATTATTTGTTTTATTTTATTTTATTTTATTTTAATTTTATTATTATTTTTTATTTTATTATTTTATTATTTTATTTTATTTTTTATCCAGCACAATATTATGGTAAAACTATCAGGTGAACATACTATATAACGCCATCTAGCAAGACTGAGCCTTTACGCAAGGCCTTTATAGGTTTATTTAGTTTATTTGCATAGTTTATCAGTTGTAAGATGCAATGGATAAAGTGTAATTAATAAATAAATAATAAAAATCTATTTGATTGATGAATATCAGTTTCAGCATACAGACCTATAATCTGTCAAACATACTATGAGCCACCTATTATGGCAGTTGTAGCCTAGTGGTTAAGGTACTGGACTAGTAATCGTAAGGTTGCTGGTTTAAGCCCCACCGCTGTCAGGTTGCCACTGTTGGGCCCCTAAGCAAGGCCCTTAATCCTCAATTGCTTAGATAATGTAATGTGTAAGACGCTTTGGATAAAAGTGTCTGCTAAATGCTGAAAATGTGAATGTAGATGGAAATTATTTATACAAGTGAATTACTGCAGATGTAAAAGCTATTTTAGACACTTTTATTTTGGAAATTTGCTGTTTTTAACTGTCCTTTTTTTAAAAGTATTTATTTGAGCATTTCTAAGCTTTCCTATCATTCTGGGTCCTGGTTGGTTGTATAAACATGTTACCATGTTATTTACTCATATACTGTATTTTGTGTTATGAAGGACACACCGTGCTGAAGTCACATCTTTATATTCCTTTTCCCTCTCACACAGTCTCACAGCTGTGAGTGTGAATGGCTTTGTTATAGAAAAGAATTTCTGAGGCTTTCAAAGGAAGTAGAACCAAGCTGCAGGACCTTTTACCCTTCAGCTCTGCGGTCCACAGTGAAGTGTTAGTCCAGCTGTGGGACCTGTCAAGCAGTGGCTACTAAGATTGTTTGAATTTAAAATTCTAGGCTTTAGTCTTTCATGGCATTCCTTTACAGTCAAGAACAAAGTCAGTCCCGTGTCCTGGGTGTCAGATCTGAAAATGTGAATGTCCACATTGTGTGAGTGTGTGTGTGTGTGTGTGTGTGTGTGTGTGAGTCATTTGAATGTCAAAGCTGACTATCCTGGACACTGGCACAGACCTTGTGAATCTAAAGCTTGGTAGGAATGAATCCTGAAGCTGAACAGATATTTCAGCTGTGTTCTCATAACGGAGGTCTGTACTATTATACTTTTATCACTATTATGTTTTCGTCTCTCAGTTGGGGTGTCTGACCAACTTAAATAATACTTGGAACCCCCAAAAGAGGTAAAAATAACAGCTCTGAGGGGTTGTTAGTTAACTAAACTTTAACATCAGGCAAAAGTTAGAAACTAGTTAAAATGAGCATTTATCAATATGCAGATGACAGTGTAATTCAGAAACTCAGTAAGCAATAAAATGTATTACTCTAACGTACAGCACCTTCTCTGGCTTTACTCACTCAATCACTTACTGTCTCAACCGCTTATCCAATCAGGGTCGCAAGGGGTTGCTGGAGCCTATCCCAGCTTTTCAATGGGCGCAAGGCACACAGTAACACCCTGAACGGGGCGTCAGTCCATCGCAGGGCAGACACACATACACACACACACACACACTCACACGTACACACCCATTCACCTACAGGGCAATTCAGTGTCTCCAATTAACCTGACTGCATGTTTTTGGACTGTGGGAGGAAACCGGAGCTCTTGGAGGAAACCCACACAGACACGGGGAGAACATGCAAACTCCGCACAGAAAGGACCCGGACTGCTCCGCCTGAGGATCGAACCCAGGACCTTCTTGCTGTGAGGCGACAGTGCTACACACTTAGCCACTGTGCCACCACTTCTCTGGCTTTAAATGAATAAATAAATAAATAAATAAAAATAAACAAAAATAATAAATAAAAAAATTAATAAATATACACAAAAAATAATAAACTAATAAATAAATAAAAATAAACAAAAAATAATAAATAAATAAATAAATAAAAAGAAAAAAGATAAAAAAACAAATTCCTGTCATCCAGTTTTTACCACAAATCAGACATGTTCCCACTAAAAAATGAAAATTCTGGAGAGAAATCACTCATCTGTAAATTCAATCTTTGCGTAGTCGATCACTGTCTGTGAAGTCAAGTTATTTGGATTGCCATCGTCTATTTGCAGAAGTCTTTAGACTAGAGTCTGAGTCAAGTCACGAGTCAATATAATAAACACAAAACATATATTGGAAATGTAGCATAGAAATAAACAAATTATATGTAAGTTCAGATAAAAAACAAAAACAGATTAGAAACTGTATTTTGCTGTTTTACTTAGTGCCGTTACTTTCCTAGTCATTGTGTAAATGAATGTAATTTCCGTAACAAGAAGGTTCCAGTTAAAAGCTTAAAGTAATACGTTTTGTTTGATGAATCACGGCACAGCGGCCAAAATCCAAAACACAGCAAAAAAAATTTTGTGTGCTTTCCTGTTAGGAATATAATCCGTTATTTTGTAAATGTGCTTATAATTAAAAACCTCCAAACTTTTCCCGGTTGTGTAGTGAAACACGAAACTCGTTAGAAAGCCAATCAGGCGTTTCATTGACAATAATCTGTGTGACGCAAACTGAATGAATGCAAATAACAGCATTTCTTACTAAAAATTAAAATCAGAAGGTCTGATTGGTTCAGAAAGCGGTTCTTACAACCATTAGTGCCAATTCTGTAGGAGCGTTCCATTTACCCCAGTTGTTCCTGTGAAGTGCACTACATAGGGTATTCCACCATTTTAAGTGAGATTCCAGTCCAAAGGTAACGAAAATGTTCAAATGAAGTGAACTTCAAACTGTGTAGGGAGTAGGGAGCCTGGAAGAACATAATTATATATACAGTGATACCTTGATACTCAACGTCAGTTGGTTCTGGGAGTGGCGTCGACTTTTTAAGGTGTTGAGTTTCAAGGTATTTTTTCCATAAGGATGTATAGAATTTAGAAACCTGTTAATGTGTTCCATGGTCCTGTGGAACTGCATACATTTTAGACTTATGAAAATAATGGGTTGGTTTTGACACTTATACACTGAAAATAACACAAATATAAAAATGCTTGATGTTTGAACTTGGAATACCGTGTTCCGTTCAGTAAAGGCGCACTCACATGAGAAGTTTGTTGTTTTTTCCTATGAAGTGTGACAGCGATGCACAAAGCTAAATGTGACTTATTGTACTAAAACAACGAGCAAGGAATTTCATCAATGGAGAGAACTTATGAACAGTAATAATTAAGAGAGGTTTAGTGTTTCTATGTCATTCTTTTAATACATTAAGTCACATTAAGCTTTTTTTAACAATAAGCATTTTAGACTCTCTGAAAAGCTGATTTTCACAATTTCTCAGCACCTCGAGCTGTAACACAAGTTTAAAAGTGAAACAGTGAGGAAAATCCAGCTAAACACAGATACATGTGGAGCTTTCAGAGTGAATTTGACGGTTATTCCACCGCACCACTCTCAGCAAAGTGGCAGTCGCACACACGTGTTTAAGGGTACAAATTTCTCCATGAAAGGCATCAAACCTCAAAGGTTTAGAGTTCAGGGGACGTTGAGTTACAAGGTACCAATGTAAATAAAGTTGATCCCACCATTCGCGTGAGATTACAAAGTAACCAAGCTGCCAACTGGAGAGCTACTTTTTCCACTTTGGTTGTACATTTGGCTGTACTTACATCCAAAAAAAGGTAAAATTATTAGACTAGGTTATTGCCAAACCATAAACATTAAACATGAGTAGGAGGGTCTCGTGTTTCTCCACAACACACTGAAATCTAATAGGCCAAAGCCGAGATCATATAGTTGTTTTTTAGATAGTCTTTCATTTGTGTGACTGTGAAATGTCTCGCCAAGTACAGATACAGAATAGGCAGCTGCCAAAGTTGTTGGACAAACCTTTCCATTAACAGAGAGAGAGAGGCCTTGTCAAAATTCATAAAGATGAAACGTTTCAGAGGTACGGCCAGCCGAGAGCCCCACTAGCAGATTCCGAGTGTGTCCCTCTGCAGGCCCTGGGAGAGGCGTGGAATGTGGCGTATTAACCAACTCTCCCTGCCGCTCTCTAAACACACTTCCATGTCCATGCTATTATCCATTTTTCACGTCCAATTGCTCTGTTATGGTAATCGTCAGAAGCGCACCATGGCGTAATTACTTACAGCTGACTTAAGAAAGGAATATTCCACCCCCCCACTGTCTGACTGCTGGCTTTTTTTCTGCACTATTAACCCATTCCTGTTTATTAATGCCTTCCTGCTAATGCGCAGAGGCCACTTTGTGAAATCCATCATCATGCAGGGCCTATTAGCAAAATGGCCCCACTATTGGGCAATATTTCTCTGTCCCAGCAGTTCTCTTGCCTATCTTCTCTTTGTTTTTGGGCTTTAATTACTTCAGTAAATGCATCTTGGTCACATTAACCTCAGTGTTACTGAGTCTCCTAGTGTGTGAGACTGGCAGTGAGACTGGTGCTCCTGGTGTCAAAACCTGATAGATTTAAAAATGAGATATTAATCATAAAGTGATGAGTAGAATATGAAACTGTTACATAATGAAGTACATAAATGGTGACTGAAAGATGCAAATGATAAAGTAGAAATAAATTAATTTCTTATTAAGCAACCTGTATTAAATTTAGCAAATGAAGTTAAAAAATTGTGCCAGTATTTATTTATTAATGCAGATTATTTATTCAGCCAGTTTATTTTAGTTAATTCAAGTTTATTTATTTATTTGTTAAGTCTGTTTTTTTATACATTAGTTGAATTTTATTTATTTATAAATTGTATTTATTTATTTATTAAATCAGTCCATTTATTTTGTTAGTTTGTTGATTTACATATTTATTAATGTAATAGGTTTGTTTATTTTTATTCATTCATTATTTTATTCATATATTCATATATTATTTATTATTAGTCAGTCTATTTTTTGGCTTTTCTTTATTTATTTCTTCAATTTAGTTATGTACTGTTTATTTATTTAGTCAAATTAATTGACAGTTTGGTTAGTTATTTAGTTATTTATTATATTTTTACTTATTTTCCTTTATTTTTACTTTCTTATTTTTAAAATTTTGGAGCTGATAATAAAATATATACTGGGCTAAGATAAATCAAAATAATAATAATAATTAATATTAATAATAATAATTAATAATAATAATAATAATAGTAATAAATAATAATAATAATAATAATAATAATTAATAATAATAATAATAATAATAATAATAATAATAATAATAATAATAATGATAATAATAATAATAATAATAATAATTATTATTATTATTATTATTATTATTATTATTAATAATAAACCCTAACAACTTCATTCTGGTCAGGGTTGAATTTAACCTGGACAGAATGGCAATCCATAATGATGAAGTGATTACTGGAGCTGACTGAATACATTAATAAAGATGCTTATTAACACAGGTTTTAGAAACCGTCCACCAAACAATGACGAGTTGTTCTTTATAACCTCTCCTTAATCACAACGTCCGCATTCTCAATTTGACATTGAACACAATGCTAATAAACATATTTTATTGCATTAGGTATCGTCAGTTCCAGTGTGCTGGGTAAAGTCGAGATCCAGGGTGGCTCCTTTGATTCCAGTCATATACATCACCTCGCAATTACTGGACCTGGTCTGGAAACTGTCAAGCATGACTGCAGCGTTATTGGAATTATTGCAATTACACACAGGTAATTGACCCGCTATCAGTGAAGATGTTAAATTGTGCCTCAGTGGTGTGAGTCCATGTTGAGCTCATTTCGTTCCACATTCTCTCTCTCTCTCTCTCTCTCTCTCTCTCTCTTCTCTCTCTCTCTCTCTCTCTCTCTCTCTCTCTCTCTCTGAGCAACAGTGGAAACCGGCAGAATTACTGCTTATTTTACTATTTTACTATTTTATTTTTCTCAAATCATTATCATACATTTATTTTTACTAACTGCTTCATCCAAGGTGCATTGGGACCAGCTTGAAAACATAATGTACCCCAAAATTACTGCATTATCCTGGTCAGGGTCAGGGTGGATCTGATTCATAGGGCAAAAGGCAGGAAACACCCTGGACGTCGTTAGTCCACCAGAAGACACACACACGCAATTTTTAGTAGCTCCAATTGACCTGACTGCATGTCTTTGGACTTGTGGAAGAAAACCAGAGCACCTGAAGGAAACCCACAAGGACACAGGGAGAACATGCAAACTCCACACAGAAAGAACCCTAGTCATCCAGCCGATGAATCAAATCCAGGCCCTTCTTGCTGTGAGGCAACAGCACTACCCACTGCACCACCAAGCCATTCAATCAGTGATATGTGTAAAGTAAATGAACCTGTTCACTTACATGATCAGCACTGAGACACAGCTGTTAGAGTGGTACCAAACAGCAACACGGGTGTGGACCTGGGTACAATTCTTGACCTGCTTTCCCTCAGCTCCAAAGTCATAGGCAGTCATGGCCTGCATTCCCCTACATATGTGCTGGACCCTGTCTATGGTCAATTTTTGCCTTGTGTGGGCAGTACTGGCAGTTTGGTTAAGGTACTGGACTAGTGATTGGAAGGTTAAGGGTTCAAGTCCCACCTCTGCTTAGCTGCTGTTTTTGGGCCCTTGAGGAAGGGCTTCGATCCTGTCAAATTTGTGGGTCAGATTGAGTTCTTACTTGATGCATAACTGTAAGTGCCCAGTGTTTTTAACAAGAGTCCTGGACCATCCATGGTCCTGACCAGGATAAAGTGGTTCATACTGAGTAGGCAAACTTTGAAAAGCTTTTAGAGAAAGTGCACTGACCATTACTTTTTACATTTACATTTTCAGCATTTAGCAGATGCTTTTATCCAAAGCGACTTACACAGTGAGCTGAACACAATGAGCAACTGAGGGTTAAGGGCCTTGCTCAGGGACCCAACAGTGGCAACTTGGTGGTGGCAGGGCTTGAACCGGCAACCTTCTGTTTACTAGTCCAGTACCTTAACCACTGAGCTATCACTGCCCAGTATTTCCACCTAAAACAATTCCAATGCCAATGTTCAGAAAGGAAGATGGAAGGAGGGCTGGGTAAAACAGGCCCTGGGGTTGGTTGCTAAGCGCTAAGATGGGCTCGCTGATAACCACCGGGAGCCGAAGGACGGTGATCAGCGATCGGCTCTTTCTTTTATATCAGTGTGTATTTTACGGACAGGAGGAGGAGGACGTGCAGAGTGGACCCCGTAATAATGAGAGTTTCTGGTTTAATACAATCCTCAGCTCTGACCGTGATAATTAAAATGAGACCAGATGCATGTGGGGCCCTGATGTGGATAACCTCTCCTAACCTCATAAGGGAGTCTGTTCACAGCTCAGTGTCCACATTCGTACTGAATCTGAGCGCTGATCTGATTTGGAGTGTTGAGAGTCCATTATTCAAACTGGACCATCGATACTGTTCAGTTCACTTAGGGTGATGTGAGCGGAGGGACAAATGAAGGTGGTATCTGTGTCCATGGTAATGATTGAGTATATTTGGGCATGGGTAAGCTGATTGATTGTTTAATTGATTGATTGGTTGATTGATTTTTTCATTGTCACATGACATTTCTGTGGTAATTGCATCTGATGCAACAGGATGTAATTCAACTCAGTTGCAGCACAATACATTCATTCATTTGCTGTCTGTTTTACCACCACTTTGTCCAATTCAGGATCATGGTGGGTCGAATTTACTGGGCAAAAGGTAGGAAACACACTGGACAGGTCGCCAGTCCATCACAGGGCAAACACACACGTGTTTGGCGACAGTCCTACCCATCAAGCCACCGTGCCACCCCAGCACATTTTCTCCCAATCCAGTGCAGTCAATCCATACTGGGGATCCCCAATTTTCCTCAGTCGAGGAGTGCACACCGCTGCCTACGACTTCCCCCAACAGAACCCCCCTTCACCCATGCACAGACTCCTCCATCTTCCAATCAGGGTCCACACACAGTGCCCGAAGACCTCACGCACATACTCCGGCCATCCCTCTCTGCAGGAATTGCCAAACATGCCCACCAGATAGCACCCAGCCTACTGGTGGCAATGCCGAGTTTCGAACTGATGAGTTCAGAGTCTCGGTGCAGGTGTGCTAGCGGAATATCCCGCTGTGCCACCAGGGCGCCCTTTGTTGACATTTTTTTATAATACAACCAGAATTATTAGTTGACCCAAAGGAATTTGAAAGCTTTAACAACAGACATTGACTGTCCCAAAATCTGCCCTGGAGTTTTTACTTCATGTCTGTTTCTTCATGTCTGAAGTCAGGAGGTTGCTGAAGAAGAGCATGTGAGCATCACTTGTCTTGTTTTTGATTTAACTGTACATTTATATGTTGTGTTGTTTATGAGGAGTAAACCTAGTGTTGAGTTTTAAGACTAAGGCTCCTACAATGCCGCTCCTGCTGGCCTGTCAGCAAACATTTAAAATAGCATGCACTGCTCTGTGGTGAACTGAGAGAAGTGTCCAATTTTTAAATGCAAACGCAGCTCTTTTTTCTCCCATCTACCTTCTGACGGTGTATAAAAAGTGACAGATGTAAGCAGGCTGGTCTACATCAGCAACTTTCTAGTTCTAACGAATATGCAAATAAAATACACTGAACACATATACAGCTTTTTTTTTTTTACTTTTATATCACTTTTTCTCATTTTTCTTTAGAGAATGTATTTAGGTATTCAAGAAGTTTTATTATTATAATTATTATTATTAATATTATTATAATTATTATTATTATTGTTATTATTATTAATATTATTATTATTAGTGTTATTGTTATTATTACTGTTATAATAATAATAATAATAATAATAATAATACATTTTATTTATATAGCGCTTTTCAAGATACTCAAAGACGCTTTACAAAAGACAAATAATCAAAACAAATACATACACCATACAAATCATAGTACAAAATCAAAATAGTACATCAACATCAAGAATAATTAAGATAAAAACGAAGAGAGCAGCATAAGACAGTTCATTAAAAATTAGCTAAATTATGAGAGAGAACAACAAATATAGAACAATTTCTTAAAATTAGACAGAAACAGGACAGATTCACATGCAATCAGGAAACTTTACAAGTTTTAGGATCTAGGACTTCACATTTCTGTCGTGATCTAAGTATAAAACTATTAAAAAGAATAGTAAAAATAAAAGCATTTATTTCGTGTTGTTACAAGTTAAATGCCACTCTGAATAGATGAGTTTTGAGAAGTGACTTGAATTTGGACAGGTCAGGACAATCTCGTAGGTGTTTGGGGAGAGCATTCCATAAAGATGAAGCAGCTATGGAAAAGGCCCTGTCACCCCAGGTCCTGTGCTTGGTCCTAGAGGGTATGGACAGTAGGTTAGCCTCAGAAGAGCGAAGGCTACGGGAGGGAATGTGCTGATGGAGCAGGTCGGTGAGGTAGGATGGGGCCTGATTATGGAGAGCTTTGTGAGTGAATAGAAGAATTTTGAATTGAATGCGTTGAGCAACGGGAAGCCAATGAAGTTTTTGTAGAACAGGTGTAATATGATCACGGGAGCGAGTATGAGTAAGGAGGCGAGCAGCTGAATTCTGGATATACTGAAGTTTTTTTAGGATTTTGTTAGATGTACCATAAAGGATGCTATTGCAATAATCAATTCTGGATGTAATAAAAGCATGAATCAAGGTTTCGGCGGCAGAAAAGGAAAGTGATGGACGTAGACGTGCTATGTTTTTTAGATGAAAGAAAGCAGTTTTGGTGATGTGATTTACATGGTGGTCAAAAGAGAGGTTGCTATCAAAAATTACACCAAGAAAATGGCGTTATTATTGTTATTATTATTATTGTTATTATTATTATTATTATTGTTGTAATTATTATTATTATTATTATTGTTATTATTATTATTATTATTATTGTTGTTGTTATTATTATTATTGTTATTATTATTGTTTTATTATTATTATTATTATTATTATTATTATTATTATTATTATTATTATTATTATTATTATTATTATTTATTGTTTAGTATATGCTTTATACTGATCAGGTTGTGTTGCCCTGGGATGAATTTCATCTTTTCTATGGCCTTGCAACCAGTGTTTCTGGGTAACATTAACCCAATATACATGATTCTTAAGTGAGGTAGAACTCTTGCGTCTACATCCATGTCAAAGGCGGTTCAATTGTGACAGTCAAATTCACCGTAATATCTGGGACGCCAACATTAATATCAGTGAAAAACCAGACTGGACCAAACTGAGCCAGAAATCATGACTTTATAGAAGAAGAAGCAAGTCGCCAGCAGAGAAGCCAGCAACACTGTGGGGAGGAATCTTGATACACCTAGCCTCGACGCAAATTGCCGCTTTGCTACACGCTCGGCTTGAGCGGTTGGTAAAACGTCATCAAAGTGCAAATATGAGATGAATCTGCATTAGTGTAAAATAACCATCAAATTCACTCTGAGCATCCACATGTATCTGTGTTTATCTGTATTTTCCTCACTGTATGGTAGTTTCACTTTTAAACTTGTCTTGCAGCTTGTGCTGCTGAGAAATGGTGAGGATCAACTTTTCTGAGAGTCTAAAAAAAGCTTAATGTATTAAAAGAACGTCATAGGCACACTAAATGTCTCTCAATTTTTACTAGTCATGTCATGTTAGACTTTGTGCACGTTAAGCGTTGTTTGCACCTGAGTCGCTTTTACTGCATTCAAAGGGTCAAAGTTCAATCAGGTAAACATTGAGCAATGCGGCAAGCGCGAAAATTCCAAGCCTTACGCGGCGAAAGTGCCACACTCTATAGAAAACAAAAGCGGTTTTGCTGCTTCTCATGTGAACGCGCCCTAACGCTCAATGAGGTGCAGAGACTGACAACTCAAGGAAACGACACAATGAGCCAATGGCATAACAATTTAATGGCATGGCAGGTGGGCATAACACTGTAATCTGTACACCCCTTCCAATCTATACAGCAGGTGTACACGTTGCAGAATCGGAATTTAATCTAAAATAAATAAAAAATGTCTGACCTTGATATGATGATGATAGACTTAATTAAGAACCCATAACATATCTAAGTTTTACCAGCAACAAATTCAGCTCATCAAGTAAGACACCATCCTGGCACTTTATTGCTAAGTGACGTGTCTATCAAAGAGGCAATAAACAATAGAGCATTATTCACAACATACCAATCTATTCTTTAATACATGGCGTGAGTTAAATCACTGGTAATTAAAAAAGATAAGAATAAAACCAGCACATTTTTATTGAAAGAAGTTGAGAACAGTGTCGAAATGACAGCATTCAGATGAACCATCACAGCGATGCAATTAACTTCTGACAGACTAGAAAACTTGGGCTATTTTTCTTATTTAATTTATTAAAAGAGGCCACAGCGCTGAGCTCACTCATGTCGATTCGGCATAATTACTTTCAAACAAAATCAAAGTAGCCGCTATCTATTGTTCAACGTGGCTCATCGCTAAATTTAATTATACATTCATTTTAATAAATCCCATTTTAGATGAAAAGCGCCATTAATAACTTTAACAAAACGTGCGCACAGCTTAATCATTAGCTACATTGGATAGTGACAGGTCATTTCAAAGCTTTTCTGCTTCACCTCATGAAAGCAGTGCATGATGGGTTTCAGGCTTGACTTCTGTGTTGGCTTTGCGTGCCTGTACACCTTTTTATTGAACTTTTTTTATTATTATTGCATATTACATTTGCTTCTTAAATGTATTTTATTTTAACCAGTGGTCTCTATTCAGTACCTTGCCTGTAGTCGCCTATAGAAATGTGCAGGTTTAATGGACCTTTAGGTCTGATGATGGGTTTGTTACAGAGCAAAGCTGAAGCCCACAAATATCTTTCTGTTTATTTCTTTGTGCTTTAAAGTTCCTTGTGAATATTTTAATAATAAAGTGGACTGTAGATGGTGAAATCCATGCATTTCTTTTAACAGACTCACCTGCTTTATAGCTTAGCTAGGATTCACAGATTTCAGTATGTTATTAATGGCCAGCAGGGGCGCATGAAAGTGCAGATGACTCAGTGTCAGTCTCTGCGCCTCATTGAGTGTTAATTTGCTCCAGGTGGAAATAGATCTATATAGTACATCATTTTCTCACATCAGAGTTGCTAGCTTTTCTGTGGGCAACCTTCTTTTTCTTATTTGAAACTGTGATGCCAGTATGGTATGGTTTTCCTTCTGTCTTTTTTGGCCGGTTTCCCCTGACCAAACTGTCCTGGATGGGTGAGCTATCTATGGATGATTTTTTTAAAAATATTATTTATTTATTTATTTAATTTTATATAGTAATTATTTGGTATTGCTGTTGCCTTTTAAAAAATGTTCCAACAAAATTAGACTTATTTATTTATTATTTACTTTTTAATTTGTATTTTATTTATTAATTAATTTATTTATATATTTGTTGTTGTTCTTACAGTAACAAATTACAGCTAAAACATTATAAAACTTATTTATTTATTATTTCATTTTATTTATTTATTTGTTTATTTATTTATTTAGGTAATTTTATGGTGATGCGTGGATATTGCTGTTGTCTTTTGAATTTTTTCCAACAATATAAGACTTATTTATCTATTATTTCCTTTTTAATTTGTATTTTATTTATTAATTGATTTATTTATATATTTATTGTTGTTCTTACAGTAACAAATTACAGCTAAAACATTATAAGACTTATTTATTTATTATTTCATTTTATTTATTTATTTACTTATTTTATAGCCATTCCTGTTTTCTTATACTAAGTTTCTTCCCTTTGTTTTATTATACAAGTATAACAATTATACTTTGCTACTTAGTCCTCCAAAATTGCTCATTTTATACCCAATTCTAAACATTCCCCAGTAGCATTTAGCTCAGGTGTGTTATCTTCCATAAAGTGTCACCGCATAATGATCCACATTAGATTCACAACACCAAATATTAGCTTTAACTTTATTACACAATTAAACAAGCTGGTGAAGTGACACCTGCTCCTGTAATGTAATGTGTATATAGCTCAAGGTACAATTTTTGTATTGGCAAAGTCCAGCTTCCATGATTTGGTACCGCTGCTGATGTTGAAGAGCATTTGCCCAGAAAGTGAGTGTTATTTTATCTCTGCTGAAAATGCTGGGCAGTGTGTGGACACAGTGTTTGTTTAGCATCTATGAAGTCTGAGGACTTGGTTCTCCTCACTGTTGCTCCTGGCTCCATCCACTGGAGAGTGGTGAAGCACGAGCTCTGTTGTTTTTCACAGACAAAAATTCTTTCCTGTAATTTGGTGAAGAAGAGCCAAATGAGGTGGGGGATGTCAAGACCGAAATGAGTAGATGACAGAGGGAGAGTATACTATGCCTCACCTCGGGCCACCCCACAGTCTCTGTGATGAACAAAGACAGTGAGAGAGTAAAAAGGAGAGTGAAAAAATGATGAAGAGAAAGAACTTTCTTTTTCTGGCTTGCTCCCCTCTTAACATCCATTAACGCTGATGTTCGCTTTGTGCTGGGCGGCGTGACCCGAGCTGGATGCAATAAGCAGATGTTAGACTGGGACGACAGGATTAGTCTGCTCTGGACTGATGAAGAATTCTCCATAGTTCTCCGGAAACCCCATGACCAACCTCCAAGGAAACATGAGCCACTGCGTCAGGCATAAATTAAACAAGAGACGGTCATGGATTTCTCCCCATGATGAAATATTGATTCATATTTTTTTTTCCATGTGTCCCTTTTTCTAATCTTCTAAAGATGACTTGCTTCTATCTGAACCTTACATTACGGTGGACGATGGAATTACTGGACAGATCATTTGGCTTTCAGAGTGAACTTTGACAAAATGACATACAACGATCAGCCATAACATTAAAACCACCTCCTTGTTTCTACACTCACTGTCCATTTTATCAGCTCCATTTTCTATATAGGAGCACTTTGTAGTCCTACAATTACTGACTGTAGTCCATCTGATTCTCTGCATGCTTTGTTAGTCCCCTTTCATGCTGTTCTTCAATGGTCAGGACTCTCCCAGGACCACCACAGATCAGGTATTATTTGGGTGGTGGATCATTCTCAGCACTGCACTGACACTGACATGGTGGTGGTGTGTTAGTGCGTGTTGTGCTGGTATGAGTGGATCAGACACAACAGCGCTGTTGGAGTTTTTAAATATCATGTCCACTCACTGTCCACTCTATTAGACACTCCTACCTAGTTGGTCCACCTTGTAGATGTAAAGTTAGAGATGATCGCTCATCTATTGCTGCTGTTTGAGTTGGTCATCTTTGAGATCTTCATCAGTGGTCACAGGACGCTGCCCACGGGGCGCTGTTGGCTGGATATTTTTGGCTGGTGGACTATTCTCAGTCCAGCAGTGACAGTGAGGTCACACTGAGCTGTGTCTTATCCACTCATTCAAGTTCAAGAGCAAAATAGTCTCCACTTGCCTGTTCCTGGGCTCCCCACTTAAATCCTCTCAGATGAGGGGCAGCTGGGGCTAACTAGCAGAGGGGACCAATCAGAAAAAGGGCGTTGGCTCAGGACTGAGAGAGAGAGAGAGGGGGGGGGGGGGGGGCATGGCACCTCTATACTGGAGCACAGAGAGGCTGAATCTGTGACATTATGGCAAAGATATTAAACTATATTCATGGCTCTGAGTTTTCTCAGAACTACAATGGCTCTAATAATTTTTGAAATAGAACATAAACTTGACACGACCTTGAAAGTTTTTGGATTTGGCTATTTAGCCTAATTGGGCATCTGGGCAGGAAGAGCCCTGGTCAAGGATGAAAATAAGAACCCAGTGCTGACTCTAAAACAGCTCCAGAGGTCCGGTGCAGAAATAGCCACAGCTGGGTAAAAAGGATTTGACAGTCGACTTGTAAAGGACTGTGGCAACATGAGGGAGGACTTTAGGCAGAACAGATGTAATAAGCACTTTGGTAAACAGGCACTGCATGTCACCTTGCTAATACCATCCCTGTTGAAACATGGTGGTGGCAGCATCATGCAATGGGGTAATTAGTATGGTCTGAGAGACTGGTTAGCATTAATAGAAAAAAGAATCCATGTCAGTGAAATACAAAATTTTACCTTTCACCATGATGATGACCCAAAGCACACAGACAAAACACGGCAGGAAAGACTTGGATCAAATCTCTAAACATTCCTAAGTGGCTCAGTCAAAACCCAGACTTACACGCCATTAAACATCTGTAAAGAGGCTTGAGGATGTCAGTTCACATATGCCCACTATTCAATCTGACAGAGCTTCAAAAGATTTGTCATGAAGAATGGGATAAAGTGCACAAATCCAGGTCTGAAAAGCTTGTAGAAATGAATCCAAAATGACTTGAAAGCTGTAATTGCTGGTGAAAGGGCTTACACAGAGTATTAAATAATATTAAGCTACCAGCTGGGACAGTAGTGGTTAAGGCAATTGACAAGAAATCAAAAGGTTGCCTGTTCAAGCCCCACCACCGCCACTGTGCCACTGTTGGGCCCCTGATAAAGGCCCTTAAACCTGAATTGATTAAAATGTATGTCCGTAAGTCGCTTTGGTTAAAAAGCATCTCTAAAATACCACAAATGTAAAATGTAAATGAATAATGTAAATGTCAATAGATATAAATACTTCCAAGAGTAAGAGATTTTATTATTATTATTATTATTATTATTATTTTAATTCATTTAATCAAACTGCATGTATAACAAGGAGAAAACAGCACTACATTACATCACAGCACAGCGGAAACAGGGCGGCTTGATCAAGATGGCTTTACACAGGCATCTCCTGATAATGCCTTGGCTCTGGAGGCTTCCTCTGGGTGGGGGTGACACCTGACAGAGGGTTCCTGTTGGTCACTTATCTTATTAATTAGCTTTTTTCCTTCTATAGCATCCCCTCTCGCCATGCCCCAGTGACAGATCTGCTCCCGAGCTGGCAGACCCACCACTGCATTGTTTTTTTCTTCCTCATAGCGAGATAATTAATATGTCCGTTCCGTACATATTTCATGCTGTTTGCTTGAAAACGGTAAAGGAGAGGAGAAAAGAGATTCTCAAGGAAAAAAAAAACAGTAGGGTAGAGGGTAAATAAAAAGATTAATTAAAAAAGGGACAAGAAGGATCTGTGCTAGGACGGAGCCCAGAGCCGCCGGATGCGGCGAGCTTCATTTAAATAAGGTCTGGCGTCAAAGAGCCTCCTTTATATCAGCATGAAGGATAACTAGTCCACCATATTAAGGAACACACCATCTATTCTCCCACTCTACATTATTTGTATTCAAGGTTTTTGAAATGACATTGCAATCTGATGATGCACCAGCCCATTATATTGTCGAGCAGGACAAATATCCCGGCGTTTTCTCTGTAGAACTAACACAATTTTTCCATGTCAGAGGTGGGTAATATCCCGGCGGTCCGGTAAGCTCTGGGTGCATAAGGAATGATGCCATTAATCCTCCTGGGCAATCTCCAGTGCTGATTATTAGGGAAATAAATTTGCATGCTGTATGTGAACCAGGTGAATCACTGAAGTCGCAAATTTTATTTCCTGACAGCGAGGAGGAGCGAGTGGAGCTGCATGGCTCATCCTGAACCTCGGCCGCCCCCCATGGTGAAAACACCCAAGTAAATAATCACATATACGGTATACATACATTGTCTTACTGTCCTAAAAGCTGCATTTATATTAAGAGTCATTGGTTGGATTTGATGAATCTGTGATATTTCTGCATTCTCATGCCTGAATTTTACATACATTCATTTATTATTTTATTAGTAAGGCCCTACCAAATTCACATCCGTGACAATTGCATCACGGACCGTTAAACAAGCCTTTTCCTGTGTAATATGCAGATTCAAAATTTAGGGTTTGTGTTTAGCAATTTAACATTTTTCATGTGCGGAGCTTTCAAGTGCTTCGTGTTTACTGGTTACTTTGCACTATGAGCGGTCCTAGCAAACCTACGGCAATTCAGTTAGCAATTGGTTAGTCAAAATGCCCAAGATGTCGAAGTCTAAAACAGTTAAAAACATGACTGAGGAAGGCGTGTCAAAAGCAAATGTTCCAGTGAATTTAGTAGGGCCCTAAGTACAAGCTACACCTACCATACAGAAATTGTGGGTACACAATGACAGACTGTAGCCAGTCTGTTACTCTGTACCCCTTATTTATTAATTAAAGGACCCACCTCAGGACTCCTACTGACCAGATCATGTTTGCGTGGTGGACCACTTAACACATTAATGACAATAACTTGGTAATCACATGCAAGTGTGTTGTTCTGGTGTGAGTGTATCAGGTGCAGCAGTGTTGTAAGGTTTTTTTTTAAATGCTATTTAAACCTACAGACCCTATTTGCTCCAGTGGTACCTGTACTTTCACAGGCATTTGCTTTTTAAATGCACAATATGCGTTAATATGTGCGCTTTTCTCCTTCTAGCACATACACTGATGTGCTTAAAAATCCCAACAACACTGCTGCCCCTTCTATTGCTTATACAATTACAACTCACACTACTATGTCATTCGGGTACAAGAGCAGGGACAGCATGTTCAGAGCAGCAAATAGGCTACAGTTAGTCATTGTATACCCACAACATTAATCTGTGTGGTGGGTGTAGATTATAAAACAATCACTCACTCACTTTCTTAACTGCTTACCTAATTAGGGTCGCATGGTGCTGGAGCCTATCCCAGCTTTTCAATAGGCGCAAGGCACACAGTAACACCCTGGATGGGGTGCCAGTCCATCACAGGCCAGACACACATACACACACACCCATTCACCTATAGGACAATTCAGTGTCTCCAATTAACCTGACTGCATGTTTTTTAACTGTGGGAGGAAACTGGAGCTCCCGGAGGAAACCCATGCAGACACGGGGAGAACATGCAAACTCCACACAGAAGGGACCCGGACCGCCTTGCCTGGGGATCAAACCCAGGACCTTCTTGCTGTGAGGCGACAGTGCTACCCACCGTGCCGCCCTATAAAACAATCAATGACAATCAATTACATGCCAGATAGGTGTACCTATTAAAGTGCTCAGTGAGTATATAGGTATTTTCGACATTTAGCAGATGCTTTCATCCAAATCGACTTACAGTACTGTGACAGTATACAGTCTAAGCAATTGAGGGTTAAGGGCCTTGTTCAAGAGCCCAACAGTGACAATCTGGCAGTGGTGAGGCTTGAACCGGCAACCTTCTGATTACTTGACCAGTACCTTAACCACTAGGCTACAACTGCCCCATGTTTGGTTATTATGAATTCATTTAATAATACAGTATTCACTTCCTTGGGGGTCCAGAACTGAAAACACTGAGCATGCGTCAGGGATATTCTTAAAACAGGTTGGCAGTCCATCACAGGGCATTACACACACATTTACCCAGTGTGCCTATCAGCACACATATTTGGGAGGTGCACGGACACCTATAAGGACAACAAGAGGACAGTACAGACACTTTAAAGACAATAGCTAGAGACGAGGATCTGCTCTTAGCTTATCTTCAGTAAGCCATAGTTATTTTTTGTAACTTTTATATAGTAATATTCACTTCATCTACACACATCTACAGACAAACAAAAGAATTATGATAGCCCGGGGCTGGGGGTGAGTTTCCACCCGGCTGTAGAGAGTTTGCACCAGTGTGGTCATTGACCCAGTGCGTAATGGGCCATAAAGGCTCGGCTTAATGGGCTGGTCAGCAGTGCCAGGTTCATTACTTAATGTTCTCTTCATGGATGAAGACTTTCTTTTCTTATTCTACGGCACTTATAGCCGTATTAGTCGATTTTTACTCCTATTTTTATCCAGTGTCACAATGTGCTGGTCTTTTTTAGAAATGAAGTAGTACTTGCCCTGTGCCCCGAGCCACTCTGGAGAGAGAATAGTGAATAGCTGAGTACCAGTGCATGCAGCGATAAGCCGAGTGGCAGTGAGTAATAAATATATTGAGCCTTGCCTTGCTTAAAGAATCAATTCTGAATTAGTCAAAAACAGCTCTCACAATAGTCTATTCAATAACTAGGCAGCGGCCATGAGACACGTCTCAACTGCTGCCAGAAAAAGTATAGTAAAAGAGTACTAAAGTATAGTTAAACTAGAATTAGTGAAAAGAAATAGATAATAAAATATAAGATAAATAAACCAAGTTTGAAAAGCCAGTATGTGCCAATGTAAAAAACAAATTTTTTTTTCCTTAGGTTAGTTGACTTTGGTTCTCTTCCTCCAAATATTGTATTCTAAGTGACTGTGTTATCCCACAAGTAATAGTAAAAGTATTCTTATTAATAATAAAATTATTATTATTATTATTATTATTATTATTTTCAGTAATAGTAAAAATATCCTTATTAATAATAACATTATTATTAATAATAAAATTATTATTATTATTATTATTATTATTATTAGCAGAAGTAGTAAAAATTTCATTATTAATAATACAATTATATTATTATTATTATTATTAGCAGTAGTAGTAAAAATGTCATTATTAATAATAAAATTATTATTATTATTATTATTATTATTTTAAGAAGCAGCAGCAGTAATAGTGGTATAATTATCATTATTAATAATATTAAAAATTAAAATAACAAATAACAAAATGAATAATAATAATAATAATAATAATACTAATAATATTACTACTACTACTACTACTACTAATAATAATAATAATAATAATAATACATATAATAATAATAATAATAACTATAATATAATAACTATAATTATAATTACTATAATAATAATAATAATAATAATAATAATAAATCTGTGTAGAGGAAACAGTGGCACAGCTGGTATGTGAGTGTGTCGCTTTCTGCTACATTATGTAAGTTTTACATGTTCTTTCAGTGTTTACTGTTTTCCTCCAGGTACTCCAGTTTTTTTTGAGCTTAAAAACATACAGAAGGTAAAATCGCTGCTCTGAATTGCTTTTAGCAGTTGTAACTAAATGTGTGAGTGTTGACTGGCAGGGAATTGCCATCAAATCCAGAGTATGCCCTCCTTGCCCTGTTTTCATGTTTCCAGGTATCACCAGACACAACCCTGACCAGGATAAAGCGGTTTGTGAAAATTAATTAAATATTAATAGACAACAGTAATTAATATTTTATTATGTCACAGTGTATTTGAATCCGAGCTTAAACTGGAAACACTGGTCCCAATGGTGGGAGTCCAGGGTAAACAGATCTGCAATCAATCCCAGTGTATCGCAAACGTACTCACAAACAGGGTCAGTTAGAGTACATGGATAAACTAGAGTACATGTATACAGATAAGCCACACAGATGTGTGAAGAACATGCCAAACTCATTAATCAGTAGTCAGTGGTGAGGATTACTGGGTACAACTATTATTATTATTATTATTATTATTATTATTATTATTACTATTATTATTTAATTTAAACATGATTTTAATAACAAAAAACAGCATTTCTCAAGACTTTGCTGCTATTTTATTTTTCAAGGTTATATTTTAATTGCCTTTTATAAAAAGGTCAATGAAGCAATATGCACAGTCAAATACACACACACACACACACACACACACACACACACACACACACACACACACACACACACACAATATGGCAATATGGAACACAGAGCAATATGGAAGTGTGACCATCATTTAGGTAAAGTTCAGTAAGCCTGAGGCTATACAGCCACTCTGTCCCTACAGACAAGATACACACCTCATTATACTATATACTGTGTGTGTGTGTGTGTGTGTGTGTGTGTGTTCACTTTAACTTAAGCAGAAGGCATTGTTTGCAAATGAGTCCAACCTCCATCTGGACTAAGAACCTGACTGGCATCATTACTTTATCATTTAGGATAAATTCCAGCACACTGTAATATGTGGTAGTTGTTTACATTTGTACCTCAGTAAGAGCAGAAAACAGCCTGACCTTGATTTTACAGCCCCACTTTGGATACTCAAGTTCAGCTGTGAGCGTGATTCAGTCCTCATCTGGGCTGTTTTATCGTGGCACAGGGAACAAATGCTCCGCCATCTTGCAGTGCTGAATATTAAAGCTGCAGTTCTTTGAGTTAGACAGTAAAGGACCGGGGATCTTAGAGCATTTTTAAGATGGGCTCGTCAGGGGCTGGGCCAAGCCCAGAAGTGGAAGCCAGTCCTGGGCAGAACAGCCAGGACTAACAGTGATTCACTCCTGCTTTACAGATATGGGTCAGAGCATGTAAACAATGTGGGGTGTAGAGACACTTCAGTCCTTTTGTTCCTCATTCTGTCACCACAGGACCTTTTATGTGTGTTAATAGGATTAATCTAGTGCACTTATGCCTGTGTGTGTGTGTGTGCGTGTGTGTGTGTGTGTTAAGTTTTGTAATTAAGGAATGCAGGTGTATACTGAATGAATGAATGAATTAATTAATGCCTTTATTGTCACTGTATATAAAATACAATTTTCTGTGCAACTCCTTGGAAAAAAAGAGAAACACACACACACACACACACACACTAAAACTGTGAAATACACACAACAATGAAGTCCTTAAATATTGAGGTCTAAAAGTATTTAAAAAATAATAGATTAAAAAAAAAAATATATATAAATATATATATATATATATATATATATATACGTACACCAATCAGGCATAACATTATGACCACCTTTCTAATATTGTGTTCGTCCCCCTTTTGCTGCCAAAACAGCCCTGACCCGTCCAGGCATGGACTCCACTAGACCCCTGAAGGTGTGCTGTGCTATCTGGCACCAAGATGTCAGCAGCAGATCCTTTAACTCCTGTAAGTTGTGAGGTGGGGCCTCCAGGGATCGGACTTGTTTATCCAGCACTTCTTACAGATGCTCAATTGGATTGAGCTCTGAGGAATTTGGGGGCCAAGTCAACACCTCAAACTGGTTGTTGTGCTCCTCAAACCGTTTCTGAAGCATTTTTGCATTGTGGCAGGGCGCATCATCCTGCTAAAAGAGGCCACAGCCATCAGGGAATACCGATCCATGAAAGAGTGTACATGGTCTGCAACAACGCTAAGGTAGATGGTACAGTACGTGTCAAAGTACATGTCACATGGATGGCAAGACCCAAGGTTTCCCGGCAGAACATTGCCCAAAGCATCACACTGATTCCGCAGGCTTGCCTTCTTCCCATAGTGCATCCTGGTGCCATGTGTTCCCCGGGTAAGAGATGCACACACACCCAGTCATCAACGTGATGTAAAAGAAAACGTGATTCATCAGACCAGGTCAGCATGGGCACCCTGACTGGTCTACGGCTATGCAGCCCCATACGCAACAAACTGTGATGCTCTGTGTATTCTGACACCTTTCTATCAGAACCAGCATTAACTTCTTCAGCAATCTGAGCTACAGTAGCTCGTCTGTTGGATCGGACCAAACAAGCCAGACAGACTTCGCTCCCCACATGAGCCTTACATTTTAATCACACACACACACACAGATATATATAAGGGCTGTCGAAGTTAACGCGATAATAACGCATTAACGCGATCTCAATTTAACGTGATTAAAAAAATAACGTGATACAGGAAAAATTGACCTATACAGGCAGTGAGTGCCATGTAGAATTACATCACGAAGACCCGCATTGTTATGTTTTGTACTTAACCACGAAACCACGAGAACGTGTTGTCTTTATTGCTTAATCCACAACTTGGAGCATCACACTTAAACATAACACGCCGTTACCCGCTGGTCACCTGATACACATATCAGCTCAGTGACGTACAACACACAGTGGTAACGTGATACGCAGATCACGTAAATGATATATATCACACGCATTATAATAATAAGTTTTTTCTCTCTTAATTTTCCCTGACAAGTGAAAAACCAAAATATAGCAACCTTAACATTATGAGGAAGAATTTCAAAGATATTCCTTTGCAATAATAATAAATTATACTATATCATTTCAAGAATATGATACAGACTTACCAACACTACTAAGCCAAATCAGCATTAAAAATTGACTTTACTTTTAATAGCCTTCTACAATGCTGGTGCTTCTTAAAACTTAATATTTTCTTTTAAACAGAAGTGTTATTTAAATGCTTTATTTAAATTGTTTTCCAACAAAATCCGCCCAATTTGGCAGATAACCGCCCAATCTGGCAACACTGGAACGCGTTATTATTATTGCGTTAATTTCGACAGCCCTAATAAAAACGTATTCTGATATCCAGTTAGCAGCGTAGGGTTTATATAGCAGCAGGTGGAATAAGGTGAGAATAAGGTGCAAAAACAATGCAATATTGTGCAAAGATGCAAGTAATATAGTCACTAGCATGAGTTGTCAGAACCCAGGGAACAAGACTGTGTTGATTGTGAATGAGTTTTTGTGTATGTTAGTGTATGTACACCGATCAGCCATAACATTAAAACCACCTCCTATTTTTTTAAAAAACTTGCGATTAATCACGATTAACTATATGAAATTCTGAGATTAATCGCGATTAAAAATTTTAATCGTTTGACAGCCCTAATGTATATATATACAGTGTATCACAAAAGTGAGTACACCCCTCACATTTCTGCAGATATTTAAGTATATCTTTTCATGGGACAACACTGACAAAATGACACTTTGACACAATCAAAAGTAGTCTGTGTGCAGCTTATATAACAGTGTAAATTTATTATTCCCTCAAAATAACTCAATATACAGCCATTAATGTCTAAACCACCGGCAACAAAAGTGAGTACACCCCTTAGTGAAAGTTCCTGAAGTGTCAATATTTTGTGTGGCCACCATTATTTCCCAGAACTGCCTTAACTCTCCTGGGCATGGAGTTTACCAGAGCTTCACAGGTTGCCACTGGAATGCTTTTCCACTCCTCCATGACGACATCACGGAGCTGGCGGATATTCGAGACTTTGCGCTCCTCCACCTTCCGTTTGAGGATGCCCCAAAGATGTTCTATTGGGTTTAGGTCTGGAGACATGCTTGGCCAGTCCATCACCTTTACCCTCAGCCTCTTCAATAAAGCAGTGGTCGTCTTAGAGGTGTGTTTGGGGTCATTATCATGCTGGAACACTGCCCTGCGACCCAGTTTCCGGAGGGAGGGGATCATGCTCTGCTTCAGTATTTCACAGTACATATTGGAGTTCATGTGTCCCTCAATGAAATGTAACTCCCCAACACCTGCTGCACTCATGCAGCCCCAGACCATGGCATTCCCACCACCATGCTTGACTGTAGGCATGACACACTTATCTTTGTACTCCTCACCTGATTGCCGCCACACATGCTTGAGACCGTCTGAACCAAACAAATTAATCTTGGTCTCATCAGACCATAGGACATGGTTCCAGTAATCCATGTCCTTTGTTGACATGTCTTCAGCAAACTGTTTGCGGGCTTTCTAGTGTAGAGACTTCAGAAGAGGCTTCCTTCTGGGGTGACAGCCATGCAGACCAATTTGATGTAGTGTGCGGCGTATGGTCTGAGCCCTGACAGGCTGACCCCCCACCTTTTCAATCTCTGCAGCAATGCTGACAGCACTCCTGCGCCTATCTTTCAAAGACAGCAGTTGGATGTGACGCTGAGCACGTGCACTCAGCTTCTTTGGACGACCGACGCGAGGTCTGTTCTGAGTGGACCCTGCTCTTTTAAAACGCTGGATGATCTTGGCCACTGTGCTGCAGCTCAGTTTCAGGGTGTTGGCAATCTTCTTGTAGCCTTGGCCATCTTCATGTAGCGCAACAATTCGTCTTTTAAGATCCTCAGAGAGTTCTTTGCCATGAGGTGCCATGTTGGAGCTTTCAGTGACCAGTATGAGAGAGTGTGAGAGCTGTACTACTAAATTGAACACACCTGCTCCCTATGCACACCTGAGACCTAGTAACACTAACAAATCACATGACATTTTGGAGGGAAAATGACAAGCAGTGCTCAATTTGGACATTTAGGGGTGTAGTCTCTTAGGGGTGTACTCACTTTTGTTGCCGGTGGTTTAGACATTAATGGCTGTATATTGAGTTATTTTGAGGGAAGAATAAATTTACACTGTTATATAAGCTGCACACAGACTACTTTTCATTGTGTCAAAGTGTCATTTTGTCAGTGTTGTCCCATGAAAAGATATACTTAAATATCTGCAGAAATGTGAGGGGTGTACTCACTTTTGTGATACACTGTATATGGTAAACTCAGTTAGCACTATTATCGGTTCTACCTAAGCAACAATTGTTCTTAAAATGCACTAGAACATCCACCAATTTGTCTGTATCCTAAACTGTACATAACTATCAAACTATCAAATATTTTAAACACATGCGCACTACTAATGGTGTCCTTATAGTTTTGACAATCTACATATAGCTTGCAGCATCAGATTTGTTTTACATTAACGGTGTCAGCGAGCTGTCCGCCTGACTGCTAATAACTAGTGGATAATAATAAGAGTGGGATTAAATTCATAAGTCATATCAATCATATTCTGGCTGATAATGTATTAATAATGAAACCTGTCAAAATACATTTACATGAATGCCATTTAGAGGACGGTCTCATCCAGAGCAAGGAATATGCTTAAATTATACCAGTACATCTGACATACTGGCTGCATTAACAACCACAACAGTGATAAATATGATGTGAAATAAATGCACTACCAGTGTGGCTAATCTATGTAATTTGTAGTAGGGTGTAGTAAGGAACACAGTAGTTTGTTTACAGGGATGCACAGTGGTGCAGTGGGTAGTGTTGTTGCCTCGCAGCGGGAATGCCTGGGTTTGATTCCTTGGCTGGGCAGTCAGGATCCCTTCTGTGTGGAGTTTGCATGTTCTCCCTATGTCTGTGTAACTTGACATGAAGTCAAGTTAGAGCTACTACAAATTGCCCTGTGTGTGTATTATTATGTAATGTCTTAATTATCTAACATCTTTTTTTATATATATTTTGTTTTATGCATTTTCTCACCTTTTTCTCCCTTTTAGCGCGTCCAATTGCCCGATTGCATCACGCTTCCTCTCCACCAATGCCGACCCCCGCTCTGATTGAGGAGAACGAAGCTAACCCACGCCCCATCCGACACGTAGGCAGCAACCGTATGCATTTTGTCACCTACACTTTGACGAGTGCGATGCGGATCAGCACTGTGTACGGAGAGACACACCCTGACAGCACTCTTTCCCACCTCTGTGCAGGTGCCATCAATCAGCCAGCAGAGGTCGTAATTGCATTAGTTATGAGAGAGTCCCTATCCGGCTTCTATTATCCCACCCCTATCTGAACAACAGGCCAATCGTCGTTCATGTGGCCACTCAGCCCAGCCGGCAGACAGAGCTAAGATTCGATATGATGTATTCGAGATCCCAGCTCTGGTGTTCAGTGTGTGTTTTACCGCTGTGCCACCTGAGCGGCGTGATGGTTAATGTTAAACTAAAATGTTGACTTCACTTGTGTTCATGTTCATCTCTAAGTCGAGACTGCTGTGCCAACAATGCTGCTCCTGCTAGATATGACGGGGACCTGGCGTGTTTGCACCAAAAATGTCCAGAACTCACTACGGATGATGGAGGTTCTATTTTAAGGTAGTTGTTCCTTGCCACTTTCGCCCTTGGCTTGCTCAACAGAGGTGTTTGGTCTGTCGGTCCTGGATTCTGTAAAGTTGCTTTGAGACAATGTGTATTGTAAAAAGTGTTAAACAAATAAACTGGACTTGACTCTTGTCGTTCTTGTTGTTACATAAGTTTCGAGTGAGAGTACTACTGACGTCCTTCTGTTTTGTGTTTCCTGTACAATCTTCATTATAATTTGACACTCAACTCAAACATCAAGCTGTTTCCACATTGCACAAAGACTGTAGTGCCAGTTTGCATGAGAGCCCCGTGCACACCGAATGAATCGGCCTGGTTCTGCTGTGGATGCCCCGGGCCCTGCCTCACCACTCCCTCGCTGCCTGTCTCAACATCGCTTTTAAATTCTACACGCTGGCATTGAGAATTCATTCTCACTGCTGCTGCGCCATCTTGCATGCCAAGGGAGGGTGCCTGCTTGCTTCGCCGTCGCTGCTCTACCCTGCATGGCAAACGGAGAGTGACTTGCTTTCACTGCCGCTCTTCTGGCATGCTGAACGGAGCTTAAACTATCCCTGACTTTCCACTGTGCTCTCTCTTTATGTCTTATTCTTATTATTTAATAAAAAACTAGTTTATTATGTACTGTGTGTGTGCTTTATATTTGTAATTGTAAGCGTCTTTGGGTTATTGAAAAGCACAATATAAATCTATATTTATTATATTTATAAAAATCAATCTTATTACTCATTAGAGAAAATTTATGTGAAGTTTTATGTATTTCATACTGGAATGATTTAATGTAAATCTACAATATTAAAAACAGTCTTTTAAAAGAACCATTTTTTTATAATTATCATTATGATTTTTTATAAAGTCTGAGCTTTCTTTTTCATGCAGTGATATACAGCACACACACACACACACACACACACAATCTCAAATTTCTGTATGTCTGAAAGGTCAGCAGTAGCATCAAAATCATCACACCTAATGCCCATCCTTAATCTTTCCCCCCCAAGTTTATCCCCTAATCTAGTTGTATCCAATTACAATATCGTTACGCTTCACCTCTACCCATACAACCCTTCACTGATGACACACACTCCCTCCGACACGTGTGCAGTACCGACTGCATCTTTATCTGCAAGAGGCAAGTTCATATGCGGATCAGCCTTGTGCACAGAGAGCCACACCCTGATCAGCATTATTCCCCAACTCTATGCAGGCGCCATCAATTAGCCAGCGGACGTCGTAATTGCACTAGTTATGAAGAACCCTGGTCTGGCTCGTCCCATCCCTGAACAACAGCCAATCATTGTTCATGTGGCCGCCCAGCCCAGCCGGATGGCAGAGCTGAGATTCGATACGATGTATTCGAAATCCCAGCTCTGGTGTGCTAGTGTATTTTATCGCTGCTATTGAGCAGCGTGTTTATTTATGTATTTAAATTTTAATGCCATGTTTAACACGTGTCATTTTTTATGGCAAGATAGGTATTGTGTTTCTGTCTACTTATTTTATCTCGTCTGTATATTTTATATACACTTGTTTCTACACTCACTGTCCATTTTATCAGCTCCACTTACCATATAGAAGCACTTTGTAGTTCTACAATTACTGACTGTAGTGTTAGTGTGTGTTGTGCTGGTATGAGTGGATAAGACACAGCAGTGCTGCTGGAATTTTTAAACACCTCACTGTCACTGCTGGACTGAGAATAGTCCACCAACCAAAAAAAAATATCTAGCCAACAGCACCCCATGGGCAGCATCCTGTGACCACTGATGAAGGTCTAGAAGATGACCAACTCAAACAGCAGCAATAGATGAGCGATCGTCTCTGACTTTATACCTACAAGGAGGACCAACTACGTAGGAGTGTCTAATAGAGTGGACAGTGAGTGGACACGGTATTTAAAAACTCCAGCAGCGCTGCTGTGTCTTATCCACTCATACCAGCACAACACACACTAACACACCACCACCATGTCAGTGTCACTGCAGTGCTGAGAGTGATCCAGTTAATGTGGTTTTAATGTTATGGCTTGTATTACTTTTATTTGCTTCAGATTAACAGTTCTATAAATAATCTTTTTACTTATTTTCTTTTTTTTTTCATGCTAGACGGCGTGTTAAAATACATAAAACAACAAGACAAGCTAACCTGGATTATTAAATTACCTCTCTGGAGTTAGGTCCGTACAATACACCTTGGTGTTTTCTTTCCTTTGACCATGAATAAATCATGAATTATTTAATTTAACAACGATCAACAATGAAAGCATGTGGAAGTTGGGAAACAAATCTAACTAGATCATAATTTATTGCTTATTAAAAAAATACATATATTCCTGAAGTTTTGTGGGTGTTTACAACTTTGATGTTGAGCTACCTTTTATAAATCAATTTTTTCATTAATTATTCTTGCTGGAAAAAAAATCTACAAAAGCAGCAGATATCAGTAACATGATGTGTATTTATGTATGTACACACTTATATAAATGTATGTATGTGAGGGGGGCATCCTTTAGCTCCAGGCTATTCTTGTGCCCTGACCGGTCACATGGATGCATGAATTTGCAGCAGGCCTCAGCGAGTGACACAACCGTTCACCTCTGGGCGAGAAGTTAATGTCGTACGATAAGGAGCTTATGCTAGTCTTTCCCTGAACATCAGCCTGCAGCTCTCCTGTCACTGTAGTTTCTTCATGTGATGAGTTAAAATGAACTGTGCTTGACCGGAACATAAAGCGAGGCCTGTGTAAGCTTGTGCTCCGGGACGAGTGGATATAAAAAAAAAACAGTAAACTGTGTGTGTGTGAAAGATAAAGAGGAGAAAGCCTGAAACAATTAAGTCAAGTCAAATTTATTTATATAGCGCTTTTTACAATGGACATTTTTTCAAAGCAACTTTACAGAATCCAGGATCGACAGACCAAAAAACCCTGTTGAGCAAGCCGAGGGCGACAGTGGCTAGGAAAAACTCCCTTAATAGTACAGGAAGAAACCTTGAGAGGAATATAGGATTTACACAAATCGTACACACACAAATTAAAATGAACTAAAAGTTAAAACTAGCAAAAAATAGTTATTGTTCAGTCCAGTCTTGTAGTGAGTTCTTGACATTTTTGGTGCAAATATGCCAGGTTACCGTCACATCTGGCAGGAGCAGCATTGTTGGCACGACAGTCTCGACTTCATTCCTTAACCTCAGGTGGGTAAACAGGTTCCATCAGAACCACCTTGGGGTAAAACAAAAGTGTGGTTAAAAAAATGTGAATTGAGTAAGATGTCAGTTTTGCAGAGAGTAGCTTTAGACTCTGGCAACCCTAATTATTACAGCATAACTAAAAGAGAGAGCGAGCAGGTAACAAGGTCATGAAGGCTTTCACAGGACATCAGCGCCCACCTCCCCCACCGTCATCAAACCTGAGTGATCGGACAAGAGAGGCAGAACGACAGCAACCCAGCATCCCTGATCACCACAAGTTTCTATGACCAAGAGCCCCCAAGCTCTGCACCTTTGTCTATATTCGGGGTGGGCAGCTCCAGAAGCCAGACGCAGCCAGAAGCCAACACGCAGTGCCAGCAAAGCTGACAAAACATGCGAGCACCAGGCCGCCCATACCTCCAGGACCAGAGCCACACACTCCCAGTCTGGAAAAACAAATCAAAAGCCTGAGTAAATAAATATGTTTTTAGTCTAGACTTAAACATTGAGACAATTACTGGACGGGGTGTCTGACCATCACAGGTCGTCACACACCTACTAATTACTGACAGACAGGAGCAATATAGAGAATCCAGTTCATTTACTTAAATGTGTTGAGAATTGGGAGAAAGCCCAGGTAAGAGGGTAATGTAAACGTGGGCTCGGTAAGAAGGCAGAACACAAACATGTAAACAAGTTGATATTTTACTAAACAAAAATAAGCAAAGTACAAACAAAACAAGATGCTAAGCATGCTAAGCTAGCTACTAATGCCAAACATAGAACAAAGGAACAGATCCCTAAGCTAAGCTACACACCAAACCAGGAAGAAATATTAAATACTACACCCTACACCAAATGCTAGCTGTAATGCTACGTATACACAGAAAACAAATGAACAGATTCCCAAGCTTAAATAAATCCTAAACAATAATAAATAAATATATCAAAAAGAAAGCTAATATGTACACTAGGCTAACTGTTGCTAATGCTAACCACTAACTGCTAAAACTGAACAGTTCAATGAATCAGAGAGGAGAATCCTACAATGATTCAGAAAATAATAATAATAATAATAATAATAATAATAATAATAATAGTAAATAAAATAATAATAATAATAATAATAATAATAATAATAATAAATAAAGTAAATAAAATAAATAATAATAATAATAATAATAATAATAATAATAATAAACATAGAAAATCATAAATGCCAGAAAAAAAGGCAAACTACCCAGTGAGTGAACTATATAGACTAAGATAGATTAATATAAATTAATCAGGTAGGACATTGGAACAGCTGTGTATGATGGACAGAAGAACAAATCAGAGGGAAGAGGCGGTGACTAAGTGGGTGTGGAGGGAAAAACCAAAACACTGAGACCATGTGCATACCACAGGGGAGGACTGGGACTGTTACAGATAACCCATAATAACCTGCCAGATACTGCAACAATATTGGAGGTAGGATGTAAAGTCAGGTTAAAAACTACATTTATTTATTTTCATGTTTAACACTGCTTTATTCTAGTCAGGTTTCCCCAAAATCACTGGACAGAATGCAGTACAAGCCCCAGACAGGACGAACCCTGGATCCCAGCTATAGTAGGTTAGCGTAATTAACCTCTCTGCCACCCGAGCGCATAAAATCTAAATTAAATCAACAAAAATAAAATTATTCAGTGTTTATTTATTTCTTCTAACTATTGTATCATGATGGTAGGGTAGAATCAGCACATGGCAGGACTATTTAGGGCATCCAGGGCACATGGCACCAACACAATGCAGCACAAGTACATTCACTTACACACATCTTGGAGTTTATTACATCCAATCCACCTACTTCATGTTTTAAAGGTGGAAGGAGACTGTTGTGCTCAGACATGGGGAGAAAGCACAAAAGTCCACAGTAGCCACAGTTAAGTATCTAACACAGGTTCCCAGGGCCCAGAATGCTGTGTGGCACCATGTATCACAGCACCACCGTTTTAACAGAATTGTAAGTGATTATTAAAAGAATAGTTTCAGCTCCAGTTCAAATTTGTGATCTGATAAAGTCATCCTGTGTATTCTGTATTAATATTGCATGGTCGTACAGCTGTGTGTGTGTGTGTGTGTGTGTGTGTGTGTGTGTGTGTGTGTGGTGTCCTCACTCTGGAGTGGAGTGTTCCTCTCTCTCAGGACTGGGCAGCTCCATGTCAATAACCTACCTGTAAATGACAGTCACCTCGGGATCTTATTTATCCATCTGACTGGGATCTTAAAAAGGTCAGACTAGCAAACCATGTGCTTCTGTCCTTTTTCTGTCTTTAGCTTCATATTTATTCAATCTGCATTCATTCATTCATTTACTCACTCACTCATTCACTCACTTATTCATTCATTTACATATTAATTAATTTATTCACTCACTTATTTACTCACTCATTTATTTATTCATTCACGTATTAATTAATTCATTAATTCACTTACTCAGTTATTCACTCACTCAGTTATTCATTCATTCATTCATTCACTCACTTATTCATTCATACATTCACTCTACTCACTCACTTATTCACTCACTCACTTGTTCATTCACTCATTCAGACTCACTCATTCATTCACTCACTTATTCACTTACTCCTCTACTCACTCACTTATTCATTCATTTACTCACTCACTCATTCACTCACTTATTCATTCATTTACATATTAATTAATTTATTCACTCACTTATTTACTCACTCATTTATTTATTCATTCACGTATTAATTAATTCATTAATTCACTTACTCAGTTATTCACTCACTCAGTTATTCATTCATTCATTCATTCACTCACTTATTCATTCATACATTCACTCTACTCACTCACTTATTCACTCACTCACTTGTTCATTCACTCATTCAGACTCACTCATTCATTCACTCACTTATTCACTTACTCCTCTACTCACTCACTTATTCATTCATTTACTCACTCACTCATTCACTCACTTATTCATTCATTTACATATTAATTAATTTATTCACTCACTTATTTACTCACTCATTTATTTATTCATTCACGTATTAATTAATTCATTAATTCACTTACTCAGTTATTCACTCACTCAGTTATTCATTCATTCATTCATTCACTCACTTATTAATTCATACATTCACTCTACTCACTCACTTATTCACTCACTCACTTGTTCATTCACTCATTCAGACTCACTCATTCATTCACTCACTTATTCACTTACTCCTCTACTCACTCACTTATTCATTCATTTACTCACTCACTCATTCAGTCAGTCATTCATTCACTCACTCACTTAGTTATTCATTTATTCAGTCATCAGTCATTGCTTAATTATGATTCAGTTTAGACATTTAAGGTATATAAAATCAATTTCATAAAATTAATGACATACTTTTACAAGTTTCCGATGTTTCCTAATACCATGACAGATGTTGCATTTTGCACCTTTCATTGATAACAGTGTGGATGATTCTTTTTCTTCTTTATTTATTCAATTTTTAATTATTAATATATATTTTTTTTTCTCTTAAGATGCACAATAAAGTTTCAGGTTGCATTTTTTGATGCAGCAGTGGACCGTGAGAACAGTTTTCAATAAACCCCTGAGCCCATGTGGCTTTATTTATCACAGTAGCCTGACAGTTTCTCATGCAGTGTCTCCACACGGCTCAAAGGTCAATTACATTTAAAAGTGATTTCTGGCCTTTTCTTTTCTTTTCATACCCAAACATGATACCCTCGCCTGTTAGCAATACACCTGCTTACTGTGGAATGTCTCAATACAGTGTAATTTAAAAAAATCGATACACTTTTTTTTTTATATTATTTGCTCTTGTCCCAACTTTTTTGAGTGCATGGCAGGCTTATTGTTTATATTAGAAGAAAAATCATTAATCGGTCATTTTTTGTACTTATTTTTTGTACTTATTTGTTGATTAAAGGTTTAATACAGATTCTTTTTGTATTGCATATACAAAATGTCCCAACTTTTTAAAAAATGGGGTTTGTACATCGCGGGGGTAACCAGAGTTTCCATGCTGGAGGCAAAAATGCTGTGTATTGAGTAAGTCATTAAGGTTAAATTTTACGGGCAATTAACATCTCCATTACCCAAATATCACCAAATAACAAAGACCTAAACTAACCTAATTTCCACAAGTCTTCCCTTGTCCACAATCCATTTTCTGACAACACTGTGGGTTCCTCAAATTATCCCCGTACTTAGCTTAGGTACAGGGCACCTGGCCTGGATCAAGGATCATGGGTTAGTAACCAATACAGGTCATACACCAGTGTCCAGTGGAACAATTTCACTTCTTGTAGGTGCATCCATGTCAAAGCTCAAGTGTTAGGACAGCAGCACAGAATATAATTCTAATGGCAGCATAAGCGGCAAAGCGACAGTGTGTCAGAGAGCGAGTAAGACAGAAAGAAGCAAAAGTCCCATCTGCACCCCAGTGCTGGGAGGAACAAAGGGACCCCGTGAGGATGGCTGAGAGTGTGTATGAGAGTCCGCTCTCCCGCTGGCCTCTAATTCAAACCAAACATTCACCATGAAATAGCTCTTTGACATCATTACACGCTGTGCATGTTGATGTCCTCCACTTCTAAACATGCTGGGGGAGGGGGCACTGCAATTTTTACCACGTGGGTCTAATAAAGAAAGGAGACACTAAAACACCCACTGTTTCTCCTCAAACAAGACCTGCGCTCTGTCGTCATCTGTGAATGTAGTGAATATCCTCCGCCCTATTCAGGTCCATCGCCGGCCTCGAGTAAGCCCTGACTGATATAAATGACCATTTCTTTAGACTCTCCCGTCCTTTTCTGATGTGCGCTTAAATGAGCCGGCTTTGATTTCGGCTAGCCCTTCCTATACATCTGATGCAGTCAATCAGACCATTGTGTGACCCAGTGTGCTCCGGTCTTTTGGAGTCGGTATTCCCTGGCTGTGGAATGCCACCACGCTCCACGCCAGCCCCGCTTATTATAGAAAGGGATCCGATTTACAATCCATCTTGGATCAGAGGAGCGTAGTCTAAACTTGAGCAAACCACAGAATATTTTGGCAGCGGACAAAGAGCCTGGATTCAATAAATACGTGGACTAAGCTTCCCATCGGGTCCATGTATTGAATCCTTTATTTAGGTCACTTAGACCGACTTAAATTGATACAGTATGGAGTACAAAGCTGCCCCCAATCTCTCTGTAGTTCGCTCCCTCTCTCATTTTTTTCCTCTACCCTAAAAGTGCTGGCTACTGTTTTCTCATGAATGCAATTTTACTGCAACTTGGCAAATGAGCAATTACTTTGTGAGCTGAAAAGTATTGGATTCTCGATTTAGGTCACTGCATAGGTCGAATATAATATATACGCATTCCTAATGTAAGGGAAGTACCATATCTTTGTATATGTTAGTGCATCTAAATATTATGTTTTGTATAATACATTATTTTCATACCATCACCACTTTCTAGACTTCCTAGAAATAGTGTTTCTTTGTAGCAACAGTGCAAAAGGTTGAGGTTTGAACTAATTTTTTCCCTCTCTCAGGGGAGGCCGGAGAAGATAGTAATCTCCTACCTTCTCATTTAGCTTGCCTTAATTGGCCATTAGGCTGAGGAATATCGCGCCTCATCCACTTTGGCCTACATGCTTATTAGGACTTTGAATCGCTAATAAACAGAAAAAGAGAAGAATTAACTGGACTGCTCAGTAAACACTGGCTTCACTACAAGGCAAACACGGGCGGAGATTTTGTAGCCCTCCATGACTCTAAGCTTTGGTCCAGCCTTTTTTAATTTAAATTCTAATGCAATCAAAGACCAGAATAAAGTGAATCACCCTGCAGTGGGCATGCAAAAGCAATGATTTCTCAATCAGAACTCTGCCAAGATGTGCTCCAACAGTTGAGCAATGTTTTTCTTAGAGGAAATTCTTCCATCCTACTATGTTTCCAAAGACTGGCTAGACCCCCTGCCATTTGATCCAGAGTTATGTGGTGACTGTAAGTGTCCAAAACTCTCAGAAGTCATAAACTCATGCACCCTGAATGGATACAGTAGCCAAAAAGAAAGAATACCTAAATAATTAGCCCTTAAGAACACATCTTTCTATAAACATCATCAAAATCAGAATCAAAATTACACATACTGAAATGAGTAGACTAAGTTTAAGCAGAACATACATACATTTTTATCAAATGAAATAAAACGTATGCAGCACCTTTAATGTTATGTATCATGTCTATATATGCAAGAATTTAAACAGCATCAATGCTATCTGTTTTTTTATTTCTTATTTTACAATGCTGTGGTGGCATGGATGGTATAGGAGTAAAAATACAGTATTTATCATCCCTTTTTTCTCAGATTTGCTTTAACAAAATATGTGATGTGGGTGACGCGGTGGCTCAGTGGGTAGCACTGTCACTTCACAGCAAGAAGGTCCTGGGTTTCATTCCCAGGTGGAATGCTCAGGGTCCTGTTTGTGTGGAGTTTACATGTCCTCCCCATGTCTGCATGGGTTTCCTCTGGGTACTTCGGTTTCCTTCTACAGGTCCAAAAGCATGTATGTTAGGTGAGTTGGAGATACAAAATTTACAGTGATGGTGTTTGACATTGAACTGAATGAACTACCTGCTCTGTCAGGAATGGGACCAAAGTGTAAAACATTCATTTATTCATTTTCTTAACCACTTATCCAATTATGATTGCCGGGGGGGGGGGGGGGGTAGAACATGCAAACTCCGCACAGAAAGGACCCGGATCATCCCGCCTGGGGATCAAACCCAGGATCTTCTTGCTGTGAGGCGACAGGACCACCGTTGCCGCCCTTAAATGTTTTAAAGGTATAAAATATAAAGCATGCTTTAAGCTCCTGACTGCAGCCCTCAAAAGCTGCTGCAAACCCCCCTGCCTGACTGACATGCTGGATTCTTCTTTTTTACTGGTCAGAGTCGAGGTCTTACAGCCATCTGTGATTGATTGTCCCGCATGCAGACGTCTCGACCAGCCAGCAGAGGCCGTAATTACAGCAACAATAAGAAACCCCTGCTTAACCTTTCTCCTCCCTACAGACACAGTCAGCCTTTTTTGCACTTAGTATATCATAATGTGAAAAAAACACCCTTGGTGGAAACAATAGCCGTATAAAACAGAAAAATAGTGGAAGGAATTGAGAGTGAGAGGGTGGGTGCCTAAAACGGTTTAATCAATATGGAAATGTAAGTTGGAATGGACTTTGTCAGCTTTGTAACTGGACAAAACCTTCATCAAATAGATGAGCAGCG
This sequence comes from Trichomycterus rosablanca, assembly GCF_030014385.1. NCBI lineage: Eukaryota > Metazoa > Chordata > Actinopteri > Siluriformes > Trichomycteridae > Trichomycterus > Trichomycterus rosablanca. The sequence goes on along the minus strand of NC_085992.1, from coordinate 6,326,486 downwards.
TTAAACATCTATATTAAACCTCTGAATAATCATTAGACATGTCACATAAACAAAATGTGTGCTCAAATTAAAAATGTACTGTAAATATACTGTAAATTTCCTGTTTCCTAATGAAATATAAAATATAAACTAATCACATGGAGCATCACACGCCTCTATATTTCCTTTTTAAACCAACTTCCTTTTTTCCTTTTTACTAATGACTAAATCATGGAATAACAGCTACATGAAGACACACAATCTGCTGATTGTCTGGCCACCTACTTGTCCTGTGGGCTCTGATAAACAGGAGGATTTCTGCACTGATGAGTTTGAAATGAAATATGAATTTTTAAAGGTGAGCACAGGTGGGTGGGCTTAGAAGTTGGCACAGTTTAAATAAAGGAGCTCTAATTGTTTTTTACCTCGGTGAGAGACGCTGGGTGGTTGGTGAGTGTTCGGCTTTTGTTTGCTGCACATCCGGTGAGTTTGTCTTTACTTTAAGCCAACTAAGCCTAATTGTGGTTCTAAAATTAGCCACAATAACTGTAGTGTGGGTACAATTCACTGGGCAAAAGGTAGGAAACACCCCGTATAGGTTGCCAGTCCATTACAGGTCAATCACATTCAGATTCAGAATCACATTCTAGAGTGTCTAGTTTAAGTATTTCCAATTAACCTGACTGCATGTCTTTGAAATGTATGAAGAAACCGGAGCACCCAGAGGAAACCCACGTGGACACAGTGAGAACATGCAAACTTCACACAGAAATGACTGTTCCATCTGGGAATCAAACCCAGAACCTTCTTGCTGTGAAATGACAGTGCTACCCACTGAGCCACCATGCTGCCCACATTGCATTACTTTATTTTCGCGCTATGTTTACTTCTATACATTTTCTCTAAAAAATATATTGTTGTGCAGATTTTAAACAATGTAAAGTAGATAATAATCTTCTTCATACAACAGGGAATTAAACATTTTCTACTTAAAGAATGCTTTAGCGTCCCTCCACCAATCATTAAGAATGTGTAGAACAGTATACCACAAAGGCCCGACTTCGTAGTAGCTTGAAATTAATATAGGAAATTAATATGCTGCATGTTTTAGCTATTCCCTCTCTCTATTTATTTATATATATATATATTAATCTTTTCATGCTGTACAGGATTTGTATGGAAAAAAAAGATAGCATGGTGGCTCCCTGTTTGTTAATTCAGTTGAATTAGTACTGGCTGTTACCAGCACTATCCTAACAGGTACCTTTCTGAGGTAAAGCCCCCAAGGAGGACCACAACAAGAGTGGCGGAGTCTAGTGGGCTGGGTCGATGGGGATTAGTTAGTGGAGGTTTTGCTGTATGGGCTTATGGCCTGTGATGATGAGTCTTGGCTGTGGGTTTATTTTAAGTGATTTGGCAAGAATCTATGTCTAGACCCAAGTCTAAACCTCGCATGAGTGAACCGAGGGTGATGGTGGAAGAAATATAATTGTTATATAGATAGTATGTATTTATTTTTGAATTATTATTATTATTTATTATTACCAGGCTTATTGAAGGATTTGTCCTCACAGCAGATTTGATTTATACACAGGCCAGTGTCTTTCAATTTATCCTGGTCAGGGTGGTGGTGGGTCTGATACACTAGGCGAAAAGATAGGAAACACCCCAGACAGGTCACCAGTCCATCACAAGGCAAAATCACAACTTGGTTGCTTAAAACTAACCTTAGGTCGGCTGTGGAGGAAATCATTGCAAAATGGTAGAACAAGGTATATTTGATTCATACTGTATGCACCAATCATTGTTTTATTTGCTGGTCACTCCAGTGTAACAATTTAAAACAAACAATAATGTGTGAGGTTTAGCTAATCACACTAACAGTTTCTACCCAAACTCCCTTGAAACAAACTCCAGGGTTTGTTTAGAAGCACAGCCTGGATTAGAAACTGGTTTCATACATGCCCAAACTGACCAAATTTGTCGTCCAAATGGACTCACGTCTGAACAAAGTGTGAACAGTTCATATTTCTCAATCCTGCCTCATGGGTTTATCCATACTGTAGCTTAGAGAATGTTGTTGCTAAACCACACCGGAGTCGCCACCAGCACATCTACACTGGCTGAGATATTTAAAGCCCATGAGATAAGTTTGTTATTTGCACTAAACCTTGTGACTGTGGCCTTTCCTCACTGAATGTCACCCTATAAAAGTGTGCGTGTGTGTGCGTGTGTGTGTGTGTGTGTGCTGAATCGGTGCTAGAAACAGGCATCTTCTGAGATCTATAGGACAGGATTCATCTTTAGTGAATAAAAGGAAGGGAAGAGAACTCTGAGAATATTTGGGCTGGGGATCAGGGCCGAGACCCGAAGAGCTCCAGTTGAATTAGTACTGGATGTTACCAGCACTATCCACGCAGGTACCTTTCTGATATGAAACCCCCAAGGGAGGCCACAATGAAAGTGGGCGGAATGTTCTGGGCTGGGTCGATGAGGATTAGTTGATGAAGGTCTCACTGTATGGGCTTGTGGGCTGTGATGATGAGTCTTGGCTGTGGATGGGTGGACTTGATGGGCTTATTTTGTATCACTTGGAAAGAATATATGTCTAGACCTGAGTCTAAACCCCGAATAAGTGAACCAAGGGTGACTGTGGCTAGAAAAAATTCCCCTTTGCTGCATGAAGAAGAAGTCTTAAGAGAAACCAATATGAGACGGGGAACCCATTCTCTTCTAGTTGACGTCAGATGGGTAACGTTGTGGTAAGCAGATTGTGGCAAGCAGGTTGTGGTAAGGCTTTTGAGCTGAGGGAATGGGAATACGGGTTAGACCTAATAAGTGAATGAGGTTGAGTTCTTTTTTAAAATGTAGCTTTGGTCATATACCATCTATGTGGTATTGGAGCAACACTGGAGCAGTGATACAATGGCAGTTGGGCTGTGTGGTCTTGTAGCCAGTATCCAGATGTTCCTTTAAATGAAATCAGCGGCGAATAATGAGAACTGTTTGGTAGCAGTTGGTTGACATTTAAAGTTAAGTTGTCGAATTGCTTAGTCTCTGATATGGTGACTGGTTGTTGTCATACATCTTGACTATGATCTCTATTATGAAACTGGCATGAACTCTGATGAGAAGTCTGGATTTTAAGATCCTGTTGTGGAACTGCCTAGTCTCTGATGTGAATTTGGGTGTTGGGATCCATCATGAAGCTGCTGGCTTGGATGTTAAGGTCCTGTTGTGGAACTTCCTAGTCTATGATGTGAATTTGGGTGTTGGGATCCATTGTGAAGCTGCAGGCTTAGATGTTATGGTCCTGCTGTGGAATCGCTTAATCTCTAATATGAATCCGGTTGTTGGGATCCATTGTGAAGCTGCAGGCTTGGATGTTAAGGTCCTGCTGTGGAACTGCCTAGTCTTTGATGTGAATTTTGGTGTTGGGATCCATCGTGAAGCTGCTGGCTTGGATGTTAGGGTCCTGTTGTGAAATTGCTTAGTTTCTGGAGTACTGGAGAATCTTTTGAGCATCTTCGGTGTCTTGTAGCAGTGATATGCTTACAATGGCCAATGCGTGGGCAGTTGGGCTGTGTGGTCTTGTAGCCAGTATCCAGATGTTCCTTTAAGTGAAATCAGCGGCGAATCATGAGAACTGTTTGGTAGCAATTGGTTGACGTTTAAAGTTAAGTTGTCGAATTGCTTAGTCTCTGATATGGTAACCGGTTGTTGACGTCCGTCTTGACTGTCTGTCTTATGAAACTGCCATGAACTCTGATGAGAAGTCTGGATTTTTAGATCCTGTTGTGGAACTGCCTAGTCTCTGATGTGAACTTGGGTGTTGTGATCCATTGTGAAGCTGCAGGCTTGGATGTTAAGGTCCTGCTGTGGAATCGCTTAGTCTCTAATATGAATCTGGGTGTTGGGATCCATCATGAAGCTGCAGGCTTGGATGTTAAGGTCCTGTTGTGGAATCGCTTAGTCTCTAATATGAATTTGGGTGTTGTGATCCATTGTGAAGCTGCAGGCTTGGATGTTAAGGTCCTGTTGTGGAACTGCCTAGTCTCTGATGTGAATTTGGGTGTTGGGATCCATCATGAAGCTGCTGGCTTGGATGGTAAGGTCCTGTTGTAGGGCTGCTTGCCATAATTAATCAAGGATGGGAGAAGGGAATGATGGGTAAATGTATAGACAGTCAATTAGGAGTTGGGAGGAGTTTCAGCCATGTCCTTTCTCCCAAACCTAAGTTATTTAATAACTCCATTAAGAGGGCATGGGAGAAATAAAGTGCCCATTGATCTGCGCTGTGGAGTGTGACATTTTAACCAGAACCAGCGGCTCATTCACATGTCTGATGCAGCACATCTGTCTGCATGAAAATATCTATTTCAGCCTGGTTTTCCTCCTCTCTTTTACCACCTCCCCCCAAATCTTCTGATCACTCAGCTCCTTAGCCACTGGTCTCACGGGTCACTCCATATTAGCTTACTTGTTAATACTTGGGCTGTGGGATCAATACTTAATCAACAAGTAATGGGATTTTGCAGTCATCCCATATGATCTTTCAATAAAGACCTGAATCTATCTACCAACCTTTTTTTCTGAGGGGCTCAGGGAGAGAGGGAATGCAGGAGAAAAAAAAAAAAAGACAAAATGGAAGAAAGGGGGTGGGGGTGGTTGAGGGTGGCCGGAGCAGAGCGCCATCACTGTGCTCTGTAGTGGGGATTTGCTGCTCTGATGCTTTTAGTCTGATCTGCATCTGATTAAGGTTCAGCGCAGGCACTGTCCTTCACCCCTCTGTTCTTTTATTCCACCATAATGTACCATGGCACACAGATTCATCATTGCCATGCTCTCAGAGGCCACAGCCCAGCCACTCAAGGAATTATGATTGTGTCCTGCTTATGCTGGCCCACTTTCTTAACTAATAAGCCAATAAAACTGCGCCCGCCGTTCCGCCGGGGGATAACAATATGGTGTATGTGTGAAATGTCTCCTTCTATTTCTCAAACAATATACAGGCTGATTTCTTATGCATATTATTTATGAAGTGTGTACACTTTCTTTTTAGTAATAAATGCAAATATTGCTTTTCACTATGGCAATGTCACAGTGTGCTTTTAGTGTTTGCTGTGTAAGTGTTTACTGGTTGGGGTAAGAGCTAGAATTATAGAGAGATAGCTCTTTTCCACTGACAAGGTTCCAACGCTGGCGTCAGCACCCAATTCTAAATGGTTCCAAGCTTTTTCCCCATCAAATGCCAGTTCTTGGCTGCCAAAATGGATTGGGATTGAGTACCACAGTGTTATTAGTGTAATACCATTAACTTATTAGATCAAGGGTTTGGGACAGTTAATTAATCTTCTTGATAACAAGTCAATGATGCTGTAAGCACATGTTAACAGGAGTACTAGAGAGCTTAACTGGGATTGCACTATTAAAGGGATGCCATTCAAGTTTCTCTAGAAGCAACACTTGCCACTCCCAGGCATGCTGAGTTCATGAATGCAGAAGTTTTCCAGGTTTGTAGCTTTTGTACCATATGAAATGTTGGTCCATGTTAACCCAGATACATTTAAAAAACAAGTCCTATCCACTTACCCCTTACCCGGACAGAAGAGGGCTGTACCTAACACACATTCACTCTGCCACATGTGCAGTTGCCAACCACTTCTTTTGCTTAGCACAATGGTCCACACAGGGGTCAGTATCACATGGATGGATGGATGGATGGATGGATGGATGGATGGATGGATGGATGGATGGATGGATGGATGGATGGATGGATGGATGGATGGATGGATAGATAGATAGATAGATAGATAGATAGATAGATAGATAGATAGATAGATAGATAGATAGATAGATAGATAGATAGATAGATAGATAGATAGATATTTTATTGATCCTTTGCAGGAAATGTCTTTGTTACAGCAGCTCACCTCTGACAAATTACATCAGGCAACAAACTACTTCTTACATACATACACCATTCACTAACAGTATCAAAACAAACGATAAAAATGTACAGTAAGATTATATATACATGTAAACATTAGTCTTATGGTGCATGCATAGCATACAAAAATGTAGGTGTTCATTAGGTATTTATATGTAAACATTGGTCCTATGGTGCATGCATAGCATACAAAATGTAGGTATTTATTATAAATTATTCTGAATTATTATGAATTGTTGAACAGTCTGATTGCAGTTGTAAGGAAAGATTTCCTGTAGCGTTCAGTCCTGCATTTGTTAGGAACCAGTCTGTGACTGAAGGTGCTCTGTCGAAACACCTCCAGGGCATGAAGTGGGTGTGAATGGTTTTTGATTATTGAGTTAAGCTTTGTGAGCATTCTTAACTGCTGAACTACTTGCTGAACTGAGTCTTGTTCAGACCCTACTATGGAGCTGGCCTTCTTGATTAGTTTGTTTATTCGGTTTGTGTCCATTGTTCTAGCACTCTCACCCCAGCAAACCACTCCAAAGAAAAGAGCACTGGCCACCACAGACTGATAGAAGGTGCACAAAAGGGGCCAGCTGATGTTGAAAGATCATACAGAGAGTCACGCACTGATCTCCATTATCCCCTGTCTGTGTGCAGGCTTCACTGACCAGCCAGCACAGAGACTGCAACTGCAGCAGTGATATGGAAGACCCACCCGGCAGACGTTAGTCAATTGTGTCAGCCGATCATATTTGCATGTGGGCACCTGGCTGGCCAGTTGCAGAGCTGAGATTCAAACTCACAAGCTTAGGATCCCAGGACTGCTGGGCTAGTGTGTTTTACTGTCTCTGTAGGTTTATTTTCTCTGTACACAAGATAAATCTGCATCTGTGTCCCAATCCATATAATTTCACTCTAAACAAGTGACAAATAAATACAGCACCAGTGGTGTCCTTACTATAATTAGTACTCTTGAGCATGAAGTATGTGATGCGTCTCCCAGGGAGGTGGGAAATAAACTCCACCCACAAAAGCCACCAACAAGCATGTCAATACATTTACACTTACTGTATATTTTTAGCATTTAGCAGATGTTTTTTTTCCAAAGCGTCTCACGGTACTGTGACAGTATATTGTCTAAGCAATTGAGGGTTAAGGGCCTTGCTCAAAGGCCCAACAGTGACAACCTGGCACTGGTGAGGATGATCCAGTGACCTTTTGATTACTAGACCAGTGCTTTAACGAGACAAATGCTAAGAACATCCACATGTTCAAAGCCTCACTCTCTCACACTCAGTCTCTTTCACTTTCTCTCTCTCACTCTTTTATTGAAACTTTTCCAGTCTTGTTCATTTCTGCTCTTTTTACCTACTGCATGTACAAAAAATAATTTCAAAGCTGAGTAGAGTCGTGTGTGTGTGTGTGTGTGAGATATGGCTTGATATCAGTGCATACTAAACAGTAGATTCAGGAGCTGAAACATGCTGCTCTGTGCTGCAAACAGCTTTGCACTGCACTGCTATTGTCATTTTCACTACATTAATATTCATGAAATAGTAATACTTTAAACACATCAGGTGTGTGTGTGTGTACTACACTAGATGTATAATTTACATTTCATGGCTTTACACAACCATGAATGACTTTAACGAAGGCATTGTTTGTGTGCTGTGTATCTTTTTTTTCTGATGTGTAAGAAATAAGAATTTATAATCGTACAGGATGCAGAACCAGTCATTTAATGTCAAACTGTACATACAGAAAAATCTCATTTAAATACTGTCTTTTTACCTCTTTCTCTTAATTAAATTCACTGGTATTTTATTGGCATGGCAAATATTTACACTTGTATGGCTAGAGCTTTGATGAACAAAAAAATTAACATGGTAAACAAATGGTTAAATAAAAATAAAGCAATAACAGCACCAACAACAATAACAACAACCTTCTATTACTCCTACCAATATTAATAATAACAACAACAATAAAATATGCTATAACAGCAATACTGTCATTATCATTGTTACTTCTACCACTACTGCCATCATTAACAATAATAATAATAATAATAATAATAATAATAATGGTAATAATAACAACAACTATAATAATAATAATAATAATAATATTAATAATAAAAATAATATTAATAATAATAATGGTTATCATAACAATAATAGCAATAATAATAACAACAACAACTACAATAATAATAATAATAATAATAATAATAATAATAATAATAATAATGCTACTACTAATAATAATGCTACTACTAATAATAATAATGGTAATAATAACAACAACTACTACAAAAAAATAAAATAATAAATAAATAAATAAATAAATAATAATAATAATAATAATAATAAATCTTTCTCTCTTTCTCCTCTATTACTCTCTCTCTCTCTGCATGAGACTGTTAACACGTGGCCCTTGTGGTCACTCTCACTTCCTTTGTATACAGGACGTTTAGTCAGGTGTCCAGAACTTTGTTGATAATGTGCTAACAGGCGTTTCCTAGCTCCACTTACAAACCAGTGTCGACATACCCTCACCATATTTTCTCCTTAGGCACTTAGAGTGATTTAGGGCCGCACACACACACACATACACACACAAGCACACACACACACACACACACACACACATACACACACAAGCACACACACACACACATACACACAGAAGCACACACACACACACACACTTGTATGTACTATTTACAGTAAAAGGTGAATAATGAGTTATTCATGACTTGCATGGTTAAATTAAAGGTTACATTAAAGGTTAAATAAATAATGTGCAAAGTCAGGGGGTCTGAATACTTTGTAAATTCACTTCATAGGAACAAGACTGAAAAAGAACTGTATAATATCTGATTCTTCATTCTGGTCATTTTTAATGGGTTATTTAAACCTTTTGTTGACCCACTTGTTGGACACCCCCACCCCCCAGCCACACCGTACAAATTCAATTATATATAACAAATTCTATTCTGTAAGCTGGTGTGGTGTCTGATGTCTGGGGGTTTAAATCCCGGCTTGGGCTCACAAGGTCCATGGCATAATGTGATCCTAGCCATTAGGGGGACACATGTCGATGCACCCTTAGTGCTGGTCCCATGCCTGGAAAAATAGGAAGGTTGAGTCTGTGCCAAATTAAATATGTGGACGAATTATCTGCTGTTGTATGCTTTAAATTTTGCGGCAACAATTTGGCAAATGCTCTTTCTTGTTTCAGCATGACTGTGCAGTGCATAAAACCGTGATCTATATGGTATGGACAGTATGATGAGGCTGGTGTGGAGGAACACACAAAGGCTTAACCTGTATTAAACCATTTTGGGAAGAATTGGACTCAGTTGTTATCCAGGCCAACAAACACACACTTAAAATCCTGAGGACTTCCCAGCAGAGAAGATGCTGTTATAGGGTGTATGTTCATGACTGTGAATTGGGATGTTCAACTACATTTGTATATTGCAATGTATTACAAATCTGAACAAAGAAACAAACAGTAGACAAACACTATGTTCCAGTACTGAACTGTGTCATGGAAGACACATACTTTCCAAGCTGGGTGCACGTATGGCATTTTTAGTCCTGTACTAAAATAGCATAGTCGCTAACAAGAGAACTGACACAGCCACGGTCGAGCAAGTTTGTTGGACAAACACAGCGTCAGTGTTGCATCTCCCAGTCCGAGGCTGTAGTGAGCGGTGACACGGTGCGCCTCCGAGTGCACACTCAGTAAGCGTCTCCTCAGACTGAAGCTCACAGGGGGAGGCTGAGAGGATCCAGCTCCTCAGAAAAGTCTCCGTCACTGAGCGCACTGCCTGACTGCCACCGTCTGGAGCAGCACTAAATCAAACACCAGCAGCAGAGAGGAAGCTCAGACTTCAAGCCCGCTGTCCCTGGTGGACCGCTCGCAGCCATACTACTGAGAGCCATTTAACCTGGATTATTCCGCTGGCTGCTAATAGGAATATTCCACAAATTGATTTGTTCATCGGAAGTTTTGCAGGTGTGATAATGAAGCTGTGACTTACACTGCATATTTAATTACCCAGAGTGAATAATTTAATATATAAATGAAGATTTTGATTGATTCCAGCCTGAGGATCAAGCTACAGTGTTTCCACCCACACCAACTTGTCAGTGTCTTTAATTTTCATATAGTATATTTTTAGATAATTTTTTAATGCATTTTACTCTTTTTTTCCTCCCAATTTAGCGTAGAGGACCCCGACAGCGTCCAAAGAGTGTCTATATTTGCCTGACACACTCTCCCTCCAATGTGAGGACAGCCCACCAATCCCTTCTTATTCACCCATACTTCGGTGGATTTGCCTGTGAGGTCTGATCTAGCCCTGATCTCTGCACTCCTCCACTTTTGCCTGCTAGAGTGCACCTAGGTGACCAGTAGCAGAGCGGAGATTCGAACATACACCGATCAGCCATAACATGAAAACCACCTCTTTGTTTCTACACTCACTGTCCATTTTATCAGCTCCACTTACCATATGGAAGCACTTTGAAGTTCTACAATTATTGGCCGTAGTCCATCTATTTCTCTACATACCTTTTTAACCTGCTTTCACCCTGTTCTTCAATGGTCAGAACCCCCATAGGACGACTAAAGAGCAGGTATTATTTAGGTGGTGGATCACTCTCAGCACTGCAGTGACACTGACATGGTGGTGGTGTGTTAGTGTGTGTTGTGCTGGTATGAGTGGATCAGACACAGCAGCGCTGCTGGGGTTTTTAAATACCGTGTCCACTCACTGTCCACTCTATTAGACACTCCTATTTAGTTGGTCCACCTTGTAGATGTCAAGTCAGAGACAATCGCTCATCTATTGCTGCTGTTTGAGTTGGTCATCTTCTAGACCTTCATCAGTGGTCACAGGACGCTGCCCACGGAGTGCTGTTGGCTGGATATTTTTTTTGGTTGGTGGACTATTCTCAGTCCAGCAGTGACAGTGAGCACTGATGTGTCTTATCCACTCATACCAGCACAACACACACTAACACACCACCAACATGTGAGTGTCAATGCAGTTCTGAGAATGACTCACCATCCAAATAATGCCTACTCCGTAGTGGACCTGGGAGAGTCCTGACCATTGAAGAACAGGGTGAAAGGGGGCTAATAAAGCATGTAGAGAAACAGATGGACTACAGTCAGTAACTGTAGAATTACAAAGTGCTTCTATATGGTAAGTGGAGCTGATAAAATGGACAGTGAGTGTAGAAACATGTTTAATGTTATGGCTGATCGGTGTACATACATACAGCATGTAGAGTGGATACCTCATGCCATCAGGTTCCTGTTGACTTGGGTGATAATCAAACCTAGGCTGGGTAGAGTTCCGGAGTTTAGACCATTGCTTTATTGACGTTACTTTGTGCTAATACTGGAACAGAAAAGCTTTAAAGCTTATCATTTATTTGATTTCATTGATTTTATACACATGCTACCAATGAGTATGGCTATAACATCTAAACAAAATAATTAGAAGTGGTGTCCTTATACTTTTGGCCAAATAACGTATAACGTATAATGTTCAAACTGGCACAGTATTCTAGCCTTCTATTTGGTGTTTATGCAAATTGGGACGCACCACATTCATATAACTTCAACTTCTTTGTCCTAATCACGGTTGATGGTTGTGTTGGGTTCAAAGACTGTCCTACAAACACTAGACAAATGCAGGATTATACCTAAAACAGCAGGTGCACACAAGGACAGCATTTCAAACTTAACACAGACAACATGAACAATGATCAAACCCAGGACACCCAGAACCTTTTTGTAAGTGTGGTGTATCTGTCAGGCAGAAATACTATCATGTACTATAGTGCTGTATCAGGTATAACAAGTGACACCAGTCTGGACCTTTACAACATTAGAGAGTGAGAGAGAGAGAGAGAGCATTCTTTACTGTGAGTCTAGTATGTCTATAATCTTAACATCTTTACACCCCCCTCCCTTACTCGTTCTCCAATTAGGCAGATGCACTTGAAAGAGGAAGGAGACTCGGCCAGGCTGACCCAGCACTGGCTACCCGGGTCATGGTCAGGTTCAGAGGTCATGTATGGGAGCAGGGAACTGGTGTACATATCAAACAGAGCACTGGCTTTCATCAGAGAAGCCTGTGGGAAAGCAGAATGTGTGTGTGAGGCAGAGAAAGAGAGAGAGAGAGTGAGAGAGAGAGAGAGAGAGAGAGAGAGAGAGAGAGAGAGAGAGAGAGAGAGATAATTGATGTATGCAGAACTCCAGAGAAGCGAGTGAGATCTGCCATTAAACCTTACGACTGTGTCGAAGTCCCACTGCAGCTTGTCTGTAGTGACTTGGAGTGCAGCTTTTATCTTCAGATTAATTTATGTTACACTGAATGCTGCATTATAACATTTATTTAGCTGCTTTTTAAATTTGAAGAGCATATGAAACTGCATATTTATGTATGAATATATTAATTTTAATTTAATATTATATATATATATATATATATATATATATACATATATATTAAGTAATGTATTTTATTTTATTTTATTATTATTATAATTATTTTTTTTGCGCCACCACATGATGTTTGACATCTAATTTTGAATTCAACCTTAGATTTACATATTTGTAATTTAGCAGACACTTGTCCAAAGTTTATGAGGCTTGAATCAGCAACCTTATGCTTTCCGCTCTAATACTATCGAACACAATGGGAGAACATTTTACTGTTTGCACTTGTAATGATAAAATAATCGGCTAGGTTACAATTTTCTTGGCTAGTTTAGACTGTGGACCCAGCTGCAGAAACAAAACAAGGTGTAACAGGGCGAGAGGCTTTCAGTATTCCAGGCTGCGTGGGTATTAGAAAGTGCCAAGCAGCGAGCTGTTGGATCTGTTCGAAAAATCTAGTAATGCCTAGTTCACACTACACGATTTTTGCCCTGATTTTCGCTCGGCGACTGATCGGCGATTGATTTTCCGGGTCGGGAGCAACTCAGTGTTCACTCGGCGATCAAAACTCTGCTCTCAGTCGCTATGTGTGAACTATCCAACAACTCGACCCGACCGGCTCGCCGACCGCTCGGCGACCGGATCGAGTTTTCTAGCACGTCAGATATCTGATCTCAGATGGGCAACTGGGAATGAGTGACATGTCGAACAGCCAATGAGAACACAGGATACGGTGTGAGGGGAAATGCAGAAGAGGATATAGTTTATATCAGGATACACCGGCACACACACGTAGTATTTCTGATTTGATCGTCCTCTACAAAACATAACACCCACGCTGCATTACAAAATTATTAATTAACATCCACTTTACTGCAGAACAAGCCATATACTGTTTGTGTTGCCAAATCCACTCAGATTCATTTATTTTTCCTCTTTGATTTTACGCTGCACATCAGACCACAAACACTTTGATCACTCGCTACTTGTTGACGTGCATTTTTGGACGTGGTGTCATTAAAACCCTCGTCACTTCTCACGTGTGTTTTTGTTTAAAAGAAGAAAAAAAGGAGACCAGAGAAGCTCGCCTGCGATTCCAGTTGGTGATGGATCGTGTAGTGTGAAACCCCCTATCGCCGATCAGTCGTGTAGTGTGAAATATACACCGACTGAAAGACTCCCGGGTGCAAGAGATTCAGTCGTGTAGTGTGAACTGTACAGCGACCTGACGACTTGGAATGTCGTGTAGTGTGAACTTGGCATAAGCTGCCTTGCTGCCTACTGCCTACCTGGTCAGCTGCCTAAGTAGAGAGGATTCTAATAAGACATTGAACTTATAAGGCAGATCATTTAGATACATTACTTATACAGTGTATACAGAGATTATGTCACTGCAGTTTTCACTTACTAAGTTAAAACCAATGGGCTGAGGGGCACAACCCACTAACATGCCAGCTAACATCTCCCTCCGTGTACCAAAAACAGTTAAACTGTACCTGACAGGCCTGAATTTGCAAATAAACAACACTTGTACACCTTTATACAAATTACAAATCAATGAGATTGTATTTACATTTGAATAGAACCAGACCCTATATTTGTCATGGAATACTGCGCTCATAAACATACATTACCTGGACTCAGTACTACACTATATTGCCAAATGTATTCACTCACCCATCCAAATCATTGAATTCAGGTGTTCCCATCACTTCCATGGCCACAGGTGTATAAAACCAAGCACCTAGGCATGCAGACTGCTTCTACAAACATTTGTGAAAGAATGGGTCGCTCTCAGGAGCTCAGTGAATTCCAGCGTGGTACCGTGATAGGATGCCACCTGTGCAACAAGTCCAGTCATGAAATTTAATCCAGGTTGCCAGGAGAACGGTACTTGTCTGACTGCATTGTGCCAGGTGTAAAGTTTGGTGGAGGGGGGATTATGGTGTGGGGTTGTTTTTCAGGAGTTGGGCTCGGCCCCTGATTCATCTGAACACAATACACGTTCAACTGTGTGATGGTCCATCCTAGATGTCTCTGAGCCCAGAGAAGTTGACGCCCCCGTCCCAACTTTTTTTTTGGAATGTGTTGCAGGCCTGAATTGCAGGAATGGATGTACAGTATATTAACAAATGGAATGGAATGAAGCTGACCAGGGATTATGGTGTGGGGTTGTTTTTCAGGAGTTGGGCTCAGCCCCTAAGTTCCAGTGAAAGGAACTCTTAATGCTTCAGCATACCAAGAGATTTTGGATAATTTCTTGCTCCCAACTTTGTGGAAACAGTTTGGGGATGGCCCCTTCCTGTTCCAACATGACTGCGCACCAGCGCACAAAGCAAGGTCCATAAAGAAGTGGATGAGCAAGTTTGGTGTGGAAGAACTTGACTGGCCTGCACAAAGTCCTGACCTCAACCCGATAGAACACCTTTGGGATGAATTAGATCGGAGACTGCGAGCCAGGCCTTCTCGTCCAACATCAGTGTCTGACCTCACAAATGCGCTTCTGGAAGAATGGTCTAAAATTCCCATAAACACACTCCTAAACCTTGTGGAAAGCCTTCCCAGAAGAGTTGAGGCTGTTATAGCTGCAAAGGGTGGGCCCCTTTCAAGTTTATATGCATGTGAAGGCAGACGAGCGAATACTTTTGGCAATATAGTGTATATTAGCATGAGTCTTATTGACTGAATATTTCAATAAACTTAACAACCTTTTAGGTATATTATTACACATCCTAATAACACTGTTAGCTCTGATCACAGCACTTTCCGGAGCAGCTGGGGGCACGACAGTAGCATTATGGTTCAGCACAACTCTTTGATAATGACACACATTCAGCTGTCATGCCAGACATCACAGACAATCTAAAAGGCACATCTGTTAAAGTTCATGGCCCAGAACCTAAAGGTAAAGAGGGTCTGCAGTGGGGGGGTGCTGGGAGAGGGCTAGCTATTTCGTTCGGAACCTGATCTCTTTTGGTCACTGTTAAATGTGGGTCAGGGTGAAAGGTCAGGGGCTTTCTTTGTTGTGTCTGGCAATCTGCTACATCTGGATCGGTGGATTTAGCACAGCGTATACAATCTCACAAATAAATAAATACTCTGTGTGGTGTTGAACAAGCTGCTTGACTTTAAGTGCTGCATAGAAACTTAATTTTACATGTATATGTTTGTGTGTTGTGTAGCATATGTGTATACATATATTTTATCTATATTTATATCTATATTTGTGTGCCTTTAAAACATGTCATGTGTTTTTATCACTACTATCACTAGTATCATGGTTACAGCAGGATGAAAAGTCAGTGCACAGCTTTCGTTTTGATTGGAGCAGTTTTTCATGGTTCAAGTCAAGGCTTGTAGAGGTTTGTAGAGGCTTGTTCTAACAAACAGTATAGTCGATGACATATCCAAATGTCAGGAAAAACTTACTATCCAAACTTTTTGACAAGCTTTTCAATAAAAGTCTACATGAACAAAGTCAGCAGCAGATGCATCTGCCTCAGCATCCAGCTTTTTTGTCATGAGGATTTCCTTCCACCTGCCAGAAAGTACTGGTAGATTATAAGGCCGTACCTAATTCACGGCCGCGGAAATCGTGTCATGGACCGCAAAATGATCTGTTTCCTGTGTAATATGCAATTTGCTGTGAAGTTAAAAATGTTTATCAATTCAGTTAGCAATCGGTTAGTCAAAATTTCCAAGTCAAGATGTCAAAGTGTAACTCAGCTAAAACACGACTGAGTTCCAACTTCCAACCAGTTCTGTGGACACAGGAAGGAGTGGGTGTTCTTGGAGGGGGGTGTCAAAACACGTATAATACGACAAGTATTTTTTAGACCGTTGCTGGATTTACAGTCAACAGTTAAGGTATGAGTGTAATTTAATTACTGCCAAGAAATGTGGCACTTTTCTGTAAAAATCCATATAATCTCTGATTTTTGAAAAATGAGGCTGTGAAATTAAGCACATTTTCCCATAAATTTAGGACCCTAATTATAGAGCAATCCTACTTTAAACTGACCACTCTA
The DNA here is from genome assembly GCF_030014385.1 of Trichomycterus rosablanca. Classification (NCBI taxonomy): domain Eukaryota; kingdom Metazoa; phylum Chordata; class Actinopteri; order Siluriformes; family Trichomycteridae; genus Trichomycterus; species Trichomycterus rosablanca. The sequence goes on along the minus strand of NC_085992.1, from coordinate 6,310,076 downwards.
TTCCAAACTGTTCAAATATCTAAGTTATTATAAATAAACGTGTATGTGTGTGTGTGTGTGATGTGAGTGTGTGATGCACTGCATTGTTTGGAATAGTCTCCAGATTTAATATCAATAAGCCTCAAAAATATAATATTATATAAATAATATGACTAATTATCAATCATTTAATTATCTGACACAGGGCATTATGATGGCATGGCAGATACCGTTGGTGTCCCACAGTTTCTAAGCTTTTCATACTTTCTGTGGGTTGGGTTCTATGTGTATTTGTGTTTGTTTTCGTTCGGGTGCTCTAGTTTACTCACAAAGTACAACCCCAAATCAGAAAAAGTTGGAACAGCATGGAAAATGCAAATAATAAAAAATGCAGTGTTCCTTACATTTATGTTGACTTTTATTTGATTGCAGACAGGATGAACCTGATATATTCCATGTTTTGTCTGGTCAAAAAAAGACCTGAAATGATTCATCTGAACACAATACACGTTTCAACTGTGTGATGGTCCATACTAGATGTCTCTGAGCCCAGAGAAGTTTGTTTTTTGGAATGTGTTGCAGGCCTGAATTGCAGGAATGGAGGTATATAAACAAATGGAATGAAGCTGACGAGACAAAACATGAAATACCTTGGGATCAAACTGTCTGCCAAATAAATCAAATAAAAGTCAAAGCAAATGTAAGAAACACTGCATTTTTATTTTATTTGCATTTTTCATACTGTCCCAACTGTTTCTAATTTGGGGTTGTAAAAGCAGTAGAAAAGTTGGATACTTTGAGTATGATGTTTTGTGATTGACTGGTGTTTATTAATGATGCATATAGTTTTTAGAATAGGTTCTGGACCCACAGTGATCCTAGATAAAGTTTATCTTCACTAAGAAAGTAAAGATTATGTTATTAATAAAGCTCCCAGTAAATCAATAAAAAGATCATGTTCTTTCTCACAAGTGCACTTTCTGTAACAGTCCTGTTTGTCCTTCTTCTTTTTTCTCTCTTCTCATCCTCTGCTGTCTTCTTTTCTAACTTCTTCCAATTTCCTGCGTCCTCTAGAGGTCTGTGGCTATTGCGTGACCTGCTAATGCACCGAGCCGATCGGAGGGCATGTTGAAACTAGTCTGTTATGACAGTTGGTATTTAAGAAATGGACTTGTAATTGTGCAGCGTTATGTATAATTCCTACTTTCTCCTCTTACACTTTCTTACTCTCTCTCTCTCTCTCTCTCTCTCTCTCTGTCTGTGTAACATCAGATGTACAGCATTTTAGTTTCTCTTTGTCTCTAGTGCTTGAGCTGGGTGCTTTATTTGAAGACATGCAGTGTATGCAGATGTCAGGCTGTAGTTATAATACAGGTAGTAGCTCAGCTGACCGGTCGGTTCCTCTTTGCTCCAGTCCCAGAAGCCCGGCATTCTCAGGTGTGACCACTGGCACTGTCAGCTGCACCCACATGACAAAAGCTACTGTAATATTTCAACCTGTAAACAAATTTTTTTTTTAAATAATTTTTCCCACTTTTCCCCCAATTTTCTCCCCTAATCTAGTCGTGTCCAATTACCCTGAATGCGTCCTCTATACTGATTCGACCCTTCACCGCTGACTGAGGATGCCTCTCAACTGACATACGCCCCCCTCTGGCACGTACAGTCAGTACAGACTGCATTTTTCACCTGCACAAGTCGAGTTCATACACCAATGGGCACTGTGTACGGAGGGCCACACCCTCATCAGCATTATTCCTCAGCCCTGTACAGGCGCCATCAGTCAGCCGGCAGGGGCCTCAGTTGCACCAGTTATGACTTTTTACCCCAACCCTATGAACAACCGCCAATCGTTGTTCATGCAGCTGCCCAGCCCAGTCGGAGGGCAGAGCTGATATTCGATACAATGTATTTGAAACCCCAACTCTGGTGTGCTAGCGTACTTTACCTCTGCACCACTTGAGCGGCTTGTAAACTAAATTTATCCTAAATCCTATTTATAAATCTTATTTATCTTTAAAGCTAAGGAACAACATACTGTCATCACATCATGTAGAGCACCATGTAGCCAATATGAACTTATTTAGGATTCAGCTTATGGCCTGGCTTTTTTTAAAAAAATGGTTATTTATTTATTTACTTATTTTTTGTGCTTGGGTAGCACAGTGGTGAACTTATGCTAGCCCACTACCTCTGGGATCCATGGTCCAAATCCCCAGCAGTGCTACAGCCCGGTTGGCCGTCATAACTGGCTATTCGTCTGAGGGTGGGTTGGGGTGGCCAATGTCCTTTTCAATAAAAGTCTGCATCAACCAAGTCAGCAGCAGATGCCTCCGCCTGAGCGTCCACGCTTTTTACTGTGTCATGAGGATTTCCTTCCACCTGCCAAAAAATACTTGTGGATTATTGGGCTATCCTACTCTAAACTGACTGCTTTATTCTAAACTGCCCAACTATGTAAGTTATTATTAATAAACAAGTGAATGGGTGTGTTTGTGTATGTGTATGTGTGTGTGTGTGTGTGTGTGTGTGTGTGTGTGTGTGTGTGATGCCCTGCATTGCTTGGAATCATCTCCAGATTTACCAATAAGCTTCAAAAACATAATATTGTATAAATAATAATAATAATAAAAAATTGTATTTATTGATTTTTTTTTTCTTGGGTAGCACAGTGGTGAACTTATGGTAGCCAGGATAAAGCAATGATAAACATGAAAATGAAATAAAATAAGAAAAAAAAAACAGCATGTTAAATGGAAAGAGATGTGGATGGAGGGGCAGAACAGATTAAAATTAAGATGTCTTTGAATTTACCCATATTAGTCTGGACTAATATAAACTTAGTCTCTTTATCTGTAGATTAAGACTAAAATGTCTAACATCTTTCCAGTCACAGCCTTGGTCAAATTTTACATTTGTTTATTTGGTCGACATTTTCATCTGAAAGTATCTTGCAATAGAGGCAACAAAGTGAACACTGATGGTAATAAATAATAAGTAATTATTAAAACAAATATTGAATAATAAAATAAATATAATAAATAAAAATGAATTTTAATAAGAATATAAATTGTTGGCAAGATGGCAAATTGTCTTAAAGTGTTTTCAAACAGTTGATTTTTTTATTATTTGATTATTTATTTATTTTATTTTTTTTAATTATTGGATGGAAATTCAGTAACAGTGTGGACATACAAGTTTGCAGTTTGCACCTAACTGCTGCTAAGATCTATCTTTAAATAGATCTCTTAGTGTGAAAAAGGCCTCAAAGTTGACGATCTTGCAAAGCCACCCAAGAGTACCTCTCTAGTAATGCTAGGATTTGAACTCACAACCTTTTCGTTAGTAGCCTAGAGCCGAAATGACTGAGCTACCAGTTTTCTATATCTGTAATGTTATATAAGTATTAATGTGCCCTGCACATTAAATCTGTTCCCCTCCTGTAAATGTTATGAAAGTGATTTTGTGCCACTGGCTGCACTGCTGTACGTTCGGCTCATTGAAATATAATTAACGTTCTGCAAATGCTCCAGCAAACACACAGATGTCTCCCCTCAAGGGTTGCCATGCTAGTTTGTGCATGTGTTTGTGAATCTGCTGAGTGGCCAGCTATTGGGCATGATGCCCATCTGGCCACAATGCGATTCACACCCTTAAATTACTTAAACAGAATACCTGACTGATGCACAAGTCCGGCAGGGAGTTCTTTCATTGTAAGGTATATTAAAAGTAAGGAATAATGACCAACAGACTGTCCAGTCCGAAGTAAATTATGGACGAGGCAGAGAAAAGCACAGTGCAGTGTGGAGAGGTGTTTTCTTTTGCCAAGTCTGTAATTTCTCTAGAACTGGACAGTGCTGTTTCTCTAAAACTGAGTTTTAGGATTTATCTGCTTCTCCATAACTGAATTATATTAAAACAATAAATAAGAACAATAAACTTGTTCTGTTTAAAAACTTTCTATTCCCTCACCTTCACCATATTTTATGTTGCTTGGTATGGTTTTGTACCAACAGCTTTACAATGTTGCTTTTAAGTTTAGTTACATTTTCATCCACAGTAGCCTGTAAATGCTTATTTATGTGTAATTAACATGAATATATTTTATGTTTATTCACATTTATCCAAAGCGACTTACATTACTTTGACAGTATATAGGGCCTTGCTCAGGGGTTGAACCAGCAACCTTTTGATTACTAGTCCATTACCTTAACCGCAAGGCTACAACTGCCTTAACATTTACATTTGTGGCTTACAATTATGACTGAATACAGGTTGAGCAATTGAGGGTTAAGGGTCTTGCTCAGGGGTTCAACAGTGCCAACTTGGCAGTGGTGGGCCTTGAACCAGCAACCTTCTGATGACGAGTCCAGTACCATAACCGCTGCGCTGAGTGGTAATAATGAATTAATACACGCCTGCTAGCCAATCAAAAACAGTATTTTCCACGAGCATGGTATAAAGTGCACTTACATCCACTCTTTCTCTTGTTTTATTATTTTCTTCTAGTCCTTCTCGCAGCATGTGAGCACCATGTCCAGAGGGAAACTCTGTTCAACAATGCAGCAGCTCCAGTCGGACCACCTACATGTAGACCAATTAGTGGCCATTGTTTAGGGTTAGAGGCGAGCTGTGAGCAGAGAGACCACCAGGATGGAACCTTGAACAGTGATGGTTTACACCTGCATGGCTCCCTGTGTACATGACCCTAGTTCACAGTTCAGTTTCCTTTGTACCCCTGATGTGCCCCCCACATCCATGCTACATGTGTAAGACAGTTCCTTACATTTCTCAATCTAAACAGAATTTATCAAATACTAGTCTATAGGTAAAATATCTTTATAGTTTCTACTAGAAATCACTAAAATCAAATAAAAATAAAGATACGTTTACTACAGGCCACCCTACATTTTTTTTGCTCTTAATGGAAATGTACATTTATGCCATATAACAGACACTTTCAAAATGACTTACACTTACTGAATACAACATAAGGAATTAAGAGTTAGATGCCTTTCCAGTGGCAGCTTGTCGGTGATGTGTCTAGAACCAGTGACGTTCTGGTCATTAGTCCAGTACTCTAAACATTGTGCTACCACTGCCTTATAAATTAAGTCTATACATTAACAAATCTCTCTTTCAGTTTCAGATTTTTCTCTTGAGCAGTAATCTCGCAGTTCATATTGTTTTATAGCAGATATCTTTGCGCTATATGCTAAAATAATGTTTAATTATTATTATTATTATTATTATTAATTATTGTAGTAGTAGTAGTAGTAGTAGTAGTAGTAGCATTTAAATTTAATATTTATTTAATTTATTTATTTTATTATTATTATTATTATTATTATAAATTTTAATTTAATATTTATTTTTGTATTTGTACTGTGTGAAGTAGAGGAAACAAATATATATATGGGCAAAAGTATTGGGACACCAGTGCTAATTTTTTAATGTATGTGTTTCATAAATCAATTATAGAAAATAAATTATATGCTTCCAACTTGGCAGCAATAGTTTAGGGAAGGCCCTATCCTGTTCCAGCATGACTATGGCCCTGTTCAAGCTTTATAAAACTCAGTTTAAAGAAACTCCAGTGTCCTGCACAGAGCCCTGACCTCAGCCCTACTGAACAGCTTTGGAATAAAATGGAACATCAACTAAAGCTTTCCTGACCAACATCAGTGCCCAGCCATACACATGCTCTTTGAGCATTGACTAAATGGGCACAAATTCACACTGACATGGGAGTGTCACATAAAGGTCACTCTGTTTATATACCATTTGTTTTTGTTCAAGCTAATGGTCAGGTGTCCACATAATTTTGGCTCCATAGTGTTTATTCTAACTGGTCTAGCTCCAACCATATGTTCTGTGCCATACCTTATTTCTGCTTTCTTTATTTCCGCTCTCTCGCACCCACACACATTTGGTTTCACTCTGCCATGATTTTTTCAGCACTGTACCATTTTTTAAAGTTGTTTTGCCATCTCAGCAGTTCCCCCATCCACTCTATTCCTACCTCTCCTTTTTCCCCCACTGTTTTCATTTTTCTCTTCTCCTGTCCTATTACCGACTGTTCCTCTGTGCCCTGTTTCACGGGGTCACAGGTGCTCCTACCTCCTCTCTTACCTCCTCTCTTCTCAGAGGCCTCTCCAGCACTTTCATCTGTCCATTTCCAGGTTAAGAGCCCAGTGGCTGAGAGGCTCAGTAGATTAGTGGCCTTTCATTCCCTGCCCAGTATACACACACACACACACACACACACACACACATTCTAACAAAAATAATAATAATAAAAAAAATGTGTTATCTAAATTTGACCTACAAAGCACACATTTAAATGTAATGTTAAGCTTTTGTATTTTCTGTTTTATTTTATTATTATTATTATTATTATTATTATTGTTATTATTTTATTTTTATTATTTATTTATTTATTTATTTAATGTTAAGCTTTCTTTCTATTTTCTTTTTTTAATTTTATTTTATCTATTATTATTATTTTTTTTAATCTGTAAAAGCTTGCAGTGCTGGTTTGTACAGTCGCATGGGTGGTCATACGAAGCTCTTTGATCCATTTATTTCCCTCGACCTCTTTACCTCTCTTCCTCTCTGTCCATCTCCAGCCAGGTCCATTAGAGAAACAGGGTCAGGAAAGTGCAGCCGTCCATCGCGTGCTATCTGAGCCACTGACCTGGCAAGTGAAAATAAATGTTCTAAGAGTTGTGCTCATATTTAGCCGAGGAGGTGACCTCGGAGTGGCTTAAAAGGACCCACAGACCAAAAGATACACTGCGGGTCTTACACTAATTCACTCTGATAGCTAAAGTGCTCAGTACATACCACGGGGGAGAGCAGGCCGGAGAGGATTTGATAGGGGCTGCCAAGTGGCCAGTTCACATTATTCAGCATAAATGTTGTATTTAGTGAAGCTTTTACCGTGAATTGTGGAAAAAGCGAAGCTGTAAGGATGAGGTTCAGCTGTGACTTTAAACCTTTGTGATTTTAAACTTTTGTGATTTTAAACTTTTGCCAGGCATGTGTATTTTAACATATAGTACTATATATTTTAAAGAATTAAAAAAATAAATAAATAAATACACATTTGCCATTTGCTCATTGTGTGCAGCCTTTACAATAATAAGTTCCACTGAGATTCCAAGCTTGCAGTTTAAAAATCAGCTGTGCTATCAACCCAGCTGGGCATCCAACAGACACAATTAGCAATGTCTGCCAATACAGCTTTTTTTAAGACTCAGCCACGTGTAGGTAAAAAGAGGGAGGGAGGGAAGAAAGACAGGAAGGGAGGAGAAAAGAAAAGAGGGAAGGAAGGAAGGATTGAAAGAAGGAAGGAAGAAAGAAAGAAGGAAAAGGAGGAATTACAAAATTAAAGAAGGAAGGAAGGAGTAAAAGAAGCAAGATAGGAAGGAAGGAGAAAAAAAGGAAGGAAAGGAAAAAGGAAGGAAGGAAGGAAAAAAGAGAGAAGGAAGGAGGGAAGTAAGTAAGGAAAGAAGGAGAAAATGAAGGAGGGAAGAAAGGAAGGGAAGAAAGAAGAAAGGAAGGAATGAAGGAGAAAAAGAGAGAAGGAAGAAAGGAGGAAAGGAAGGAAGGAAAGAGGGTAGGAAGGACAGAAGGAAGGAAGGAAGGAAGGAAGGAGAGAAAGAGAGAAGGAAGAAAGGAAGAAAAGGAAGAAAGGAAAGAGGGTAGGAAGGAAGGACAGAAGGAAGGAAGGAAGGAAGGAAGGAAGGAAGGAAGGAAGGAAGGAAGGAGAGAAAGAGAGAAGGAAGAAAGGAGGAAAGGAAGGAAGGAAAGAGGGTAGGAAGGAAGGACAGAAGGAAGGAAGGAAGGAAGGAAGGAAGGAAGGAGAGAAAGAGAGAAGGAAGGAAGGAAGGAAGGAGAGAAGGAAGAAAGGAAGGAAGGAAGGAAGGTAGGAAGGAAGGAAGGAGAGAAAGAGAGAAGGAAGGAAGGAAGGAAGGAAAGAGGGTAGGAAGGAAGGACAGAAGGAAGGAAG